>NW_025804911.1:5000-12500 GCF_021234035.1 Daphnia pulicaria | reverse complement strand
TGGAGACCGGTCGGTAGTTGAGCGGGCGGCCCGGCCTGAGCTCAGGTGAATGTCCGGCAAAATTTCGGAAATCAACTTTTTCGTACAGTTACTGCCCGGAACATCCACTACTTTCCTATATAGGGAAGAGGTTGTCGAAAATGAAAATTGAAAAAATTTTCTAAGTCCGAAAAATTGAAAAATTTTTCTAAGTCCCGACGATGGATAGTGAAGCTATAGGCGGCACTGGGACGAGCAAAGGCGGCTGAAAAAGAGAGAAAGAGCGAAAGAAAAAAAGTTGGAAAAAATTTCTAAGTCCTAAAATTTCCAAGACCGGTTTTTGGTGGTGACCGGTCGGCGGGTGTGATGGTAAGCCCCGCCTGAGCTCTGGTGAAAGCCCGGCAAAATTTCGGAAATCAACTTTTTCGTACAGTTACTGCCCGGAACATCCACTACTTTCCTATATAGGGAAGAGGTTGTCGAGAAAGAAAAAGTTGAAAAATTTTCTAAGTCCTAAAATTTCCAAGACCGGTTTTTGGTGGTGACCGGGCGGCAGTTGAGCGGGCGGCCCGGCCTGAGCTCAGGTGAATGTCCGGCAAAAATTCGGAAATCGACTTTTTCGTACAGTTACTGCCCGGAACATCCACTACTTTCCTATATAGGGAAGAGGTTGTCGAAAAAAAGAAAGTTGAAAAATTTTCTAAGTCCGAAAAATTGAAAAATTTTTCTAAGTCCCGACGACGTGGTAGTGACGTGGTTGGCGGGACTTGGACGTATAAAGGCCGATGAAAAAAAATGGAAATGGAAATGAAAATTTCTCGATTTCCGACGACGGTGTTTGGCAACGACTCTCTCGCCCGGCCACTGGTCGGCGCGAGAGAGGAGTGAGCGAGACCCGTCGATTCGAAAAGAGAAGCCGTCACACCGTCGAGGCGTGGCGGCTCTCAAGTGGGTTGGTCGGGCGTGTCGTGATGACTCGCGACCGTAAAAAATTCCCACTCAAATTCTCCCATTTCCGACGACGGTGTTTGGCAACGACTCTCTCGCCCGGCCTCTGGTCGGCGCGAGAGAGGAGTGAGCGAGACCCGTCGATTCGAAAAAAAGCCGTCACACCGTCGAGGCGTGGCGGCTCTCAAATGGGTTGGTCGGGCGTGTCGTGATGACTTGCGACCGTAAAAAATTCCCACTCGTCGAAAATTTTCTAAGTCCCAACTTTGAAAACGACGGTTCCTGAAAGTCGGCTGGCGGTTGGATGGGGCAATGTCCCCGTCCAATCGCTAAAAATGAGCCGGAAAACGGAGACATTATGCGGCGGAACATTAGTGGTTTTCCTTAGTATAGAAGAGGTCTCGATTCCTAAACTCGGAAAAATTTTCAGAGTCCCAAAAATTTTCGAAGTGTCGAATAGTTTGGTTTCTCGAATTGAAAATTTTTTTCAAATTTGCGACATTACGACAAGCAGCGATTGTAAAGCCCGGTCCAAATTTTTCAAACGAGTCTTACTTCTTGTTAGTCCGCCTGGCCGATACCAAAGAATGGCCGACCGTCGACTATCGGGCGAATAGACGGGTGAAAGAAATAAAGTCGAAGCCGGTGGTTGGATAGATATCGAAGGGAAGGCGAAAGAGGCGAAAAGGAAAGCGCGAAATTTCTTTAGTAGCTTCGACGCAAAAACTTTGGTATCGACGGGGAGCTTTGGGAAATGAAACGAAGACGCAGAATGGGAAGTTGTCCGGTTCGGCGTTAGTTGTAGTTTCATTTCCACCGTAGCTGAGCTCCTTTCCGCCCGCCACTTCACATGATTTTAGTTTCGATTCCGTTCGATCGCGCTTGCACTGTCTTTGTTTTTTTTTCACTGCTTGGATCGCGGCTTTGCTCTAACCAGTTTAGCCCCATGCGATCAAAAAGTCTTAAAAAAAAAAACCGTTGAACGGAGACGAACTCGATGAGCTGTCGGTGTGTGAAATATCATTCCTTCGGTAAAACCGTTTTCGAAATTTCCGATGGTCGGTATATGTAAAAATATATCCGAACCGCGATGTGGACGGGAATTCAAACGCCCGCTTCACCGATTGGTGCGACAGCTGAGAAGCTCGTCACTCGATCCAACGACTCTTGGTCGAAAAGTTCAGAAGAGGTGCGCGCGTCAAACATTTTTTTGGTTTCGGACGTTTCGTTTCTTCGGCACGTGTGGTTTGTCTGTGGCCGTCTGTGAGAGAAATCGGACGCTTGTTCTTTGTTATTTTACCGTAACAAGACAAGACGGGAAAGATTCTTTCTTCCAAACTTACGGCATCATAACCATCAGCGTTTACCGTCAGCGACGATACGGAAGAGAAAAGAAAATGGTGCGCGTCTTTTCACTTTTTGACACCGTATCAAAAAAAATTACCGTTCAGGCGGAAATGTGTGTGTGTGTGTGTGAGCCGAGAGATAAAAAATAAAAAAGCCACCAAACAGAACGCTTTCAAATTATTTCGTGCGGCGTGCGCATATTTCACATTTTGCCGTTTGACGGAAGCTCGTTGTGTGGAACACAGAAGTGGAGATGGACGGAGTTGAAGGGGGGCGAAGACGGCCCGGTCGGACAAAGTCAAGAGATTGAAATATACGAGAGAATTGGGTGGAAGTGATGGCAAATCTATAAAATTCAAAAATCGGATGAGATGCGAGGACCGCAAAATGTGGCGTCGACTCTGACTCTCTTTTACTACGAACTTCCCTTCGACGGAAGATATCGAGAGCTGAGCTGAGCGCCCGCTGAGTATGGCCGGCGTAATTACAAACGAGTTACGGTTGGAGCTATATCGATTGTACGTATCCCGAACGTTCATCGAACAAGCCAGATCAACTCGGCGCCCGGTAAGATGTACGCTCAGTTATGGCCATGACACACGAAGGGAGAATTCAAACGGCTGTGAGTGTACGGCCCGCCCGGAGTTGTGTGTAGGCAGTGACCTCTCAAGAAAAAACGTAAAAAAATTTTTTTTGACAGTCACCGGTCTGCGACAAGTAATCAGTACGAAACTTGGGTGCAATGCAAAAAACATTTTGAGAATCCTTGCTTGACAACAACGAATCTAACACGATAAAAAAACGATCCCCATCGGTGTACCGCTTGCTTTTCTCGCGCTTCGGCGCAGAATCGCTTATTCAGCTGCCCTTGGAATATGTTCGTTTCGTGCATACTTGATCTCGGTCATTCTTCGGTGAACTCTTAAAGAATTGCGCACTTTTATAGGGGTAGTCTGGTTGCTTGTCTCGACTTGAAATGATTTGTTTTTTTCCGCCCATGACTTTCTATACGATGCCTCTATGCTGGCCTCTGACCGCGGTTGTTCCGAGTTTTCTCTTTCTCTTCGAAAGTCTTTGCGGAAAATTCTGCCTCGTGTGACCGTTGAGCGGTGAGGTGTGTGTGTGTGTGTGTGTCGTGCGGGGTGATGCGAGAGTGTGCCTCGGCGGTGGAAAAATAAAAATAAAACTCTGAGCCCACAAAAATTTAAAAGATGTATGCTTGTCAGCTTAGTAAAGCAGGCTTGACTTATGAGCATACAGCACGCCACATATGACCGTCGAAAACCGTAATACGGGAAAAAAAGTTGATGAATATATCAAGACCGGTCGAATGAATCCGATTCACTTTGGGCTCATAGACCGTTGAATGGTCTTTGACTTTGGAAATTGAAATGAAAAAAATCCAACAAACGGATCGGATCGGTGTTTCTCTTCACTGGGACTCGCTGTGACACGCCAGGCGTTGCGATCAAAAATTTTAGTTTCCGAAGAAAAAGAAAAAAAACGAAAAACGTGTTGATTTGGTGTGTGTTTGGTGATGCGTGGGCGAAATAAAAACCCGCAACTCGCCGGATGCATATCAAACAAACATACACGAAATACCTGGTTGATCCTGCCAGTAGCATATGCTTGTCTCAAAGATTAAGCCATGCATGTCTAAGTACAAGCCGCTAGACGGCGAAACCGCGAATGGCTCAATAAATCAGTTATGGTTCCTTAGATCCACTCCATCCTACTTGGATAACTGTGGTAATTCTAGAGCTAATACATGCACTCGAGCCTCGACTGCGGGCTTTCGGGCTCGCAGAAGAGGTGCTTTTATTAGATCAAAACCAGTCGGGGCCGGGCTTTCGGGCTCGCGCACCGTACCAATTTTGGTGACTCTGGATAACTTCACGCCGATCGCACGGCCTTCGCGCCGGCGACGTATCTTTCAAATGTCTGCCTTATCAACTGTCGATGGTAGGTTACGCGCCTACCATGGTTGCAACGGGTAACGGGGAATCGGGGTTCGATTCCGGAGAGGGAGCCTGAGAAACGGCTACCACATCCAAGGAAGGCAGCAGGCGCGCAAATTACCCACTCCCGGCACGGGGAGGTAGTGACGAAAAATAACGATACGGGACTCTTCCGAGGCCCCGTGATTGGAATGAGTACACTTTAAATCCTTTAACGAGGAACCATTGGAGGGCAAGTCTGGTGCCAGCAGCCGCGGTAACTCCAGCTCCAATAGCGTATATTAAAGTTGTTGCGGTTAAAAAGCTCGTAGTCGGATGTCTGTCTTCGGCCGGGCGGCGCCGCTCTGAATCAAGGGTGTTGCGTTTCACGCTCTGGGAGCCCGGGTGTCAAAGCCCGACTCTCTTCACGGTCGGACAACATCGCCGGAGTGGTGGTCGGTGCGTCGTTGTTGTATCTGCGGCCAGAGTTGGAAAGTTCTTTCGGGTTCTTTTTTAAATTTTGGTCGTAGTTGACTCGATTCGCTCCACCCAGTCAATCGTTCGGGGTGCCCTTCACCGGGTGTCTCGGGCGGCCGGCAACGTTTACTTTGAACAAATTAGAGTGCTCAAAGCAGGTGTATCCCAACGCCTGAATATCGCAGCATGGAATGATGGAATAGGACCTCGGTCCGATTTTGCTGGTCTTTTACTTTTGGACCCGAGGTAATGGTCAATAGAGACGGACGGGGGCATTCGTACTGCGGCGACAGAGGTGAAATTCTTGGACCGCCGCAAGACGAACAACAGCGAAGGCATTTGCCAAGAATGTTTTCCTTGATCAAGAACGAAAGTTAGAGGTTCGAAGGCGATCAGATACCGCCCTAGTTCTAACCATAAACGATGCCAACCAGCAATCCGTC
The DNA here is from genome assembly GCF_021234035.1 of Daphnia pulicaria. Taxonomy (NCBI): domain Eukaryota; kingdom Metazoa; phylum Arthropoda; class Branchiopoda; order Diplostraca; family Daphniidae; genus Daphnia; species Daphnia pulicaria. The sequence continues at coordinate 7,369 of NW_025804911.1, read as the reverse complement.
GGAGTTACTCCAATGACTCGACGGGCAGCTTCCGGGAAACCAAAGTCTTTGGGTTCCGGGGGAAGTATGGTTGCAAAGCTGAAACTTAAAGGAATTGACGGAAGGGCACCACCAGGAGTGGAGCCTGCGGCTTAATTTGACTCAACACGGGAAACCTCACCAGGCCCGGACACTGGAAGGATTGACAGATTGAGAGCTCTTTCTTGATTCGGTGGGTGGTGGTGCATGGCCGTTCTTAGTTGGTGGAGCGATTTGTCTGGTTAATTCCGATAACGAACGAGACTCTAGCCTGCTAAATAGGTGACGGGTTTTATCAATTGAAACCGAAGGGAGTACGGAGGCGTCGGGATCAGGTGGCGGCGATTCGGGTCTCGGTGGGACTGGTTCCTTTAGTGAGGCAATCTCTCGGCTTGGTTTCGTTGTGCTTTGTTCGTCGGGTGTACGGCCTTCACGGGTTGGTTGCCTGGCGGATGAGGTATGGCGGGGCTTTGTCGGGAATGTCTCGCGGGGGCTGGCTCTATTGTTATTCGGTCGTCGTCATCCCCGGCGATACCTTCTGCTCTCGCGTCCGTCACGCAGTCTTCTTAGAGGGACAAGCGGCGTCCAGCCGCGTGACAGTGAGCAATAACAGGTCTGTGATGCCCTTAGATGTCCTGGGCCGCACGCGCGCTACACTGAAGGAATCAGCGTGTTTCACTCTCCCTGTCCGAAAGGACCGGGTAACCGCTGAACCTCCTTCGTGGTTGGGATTGGGGACTGCAATGATCCCCATGAACCAGGAATCCCTAGTAGGCGCGGGTCACTAGCCCGCGTCGATTACGTCCCTGCCCTTTGTACACACCGCCCGTCGCTACTACCGATTGAATGATTTAGTGAGGCCTTCGGACGGGCTTGTCGGGGTGCCGTCGAGTGGGGAGCAATCTCTGCCCGTGCGGTGCCTACCAACGGCGAGACTGAAAGATGGTCGAACTTGATCCTTTAGAGGAAGTAAAAGTCGTAACAAGGTTTCCGTAGGTGAACCTGCGGAAGGATCATAAACGAACAAGACAAATGTTTTGCGCATATGGCTTTGGTTGAGCACGAAACAACTAAAAGTTGCAAAACAAAAAAAACCCCATCAAAAGTCTTTCGGCGTAAGACATCGTATGAACTATGTGTGGGTTGACGGAAGAAAATCATTTATTTTGAACGGGTATCAGGCGCTCTGATGCGCGGTGGTTTAAAGCGGATTCGCCTTTTCAAATTGATTTTTCTTTCCTCTCGGCTCAAAAAAAAACACAAAGTCTTTCGATTTGGTCTATGGCCGTGAGCAAATTCTTCCTGCTTCGATGGTGAATGTCTCTATAGATTCATTCGACCTTTAGCGGCGCTCACAGTGTTGACGTTAGTAGAGTGAAGAATACGATAGCCCGCCTGGGCCGCGAGTACCGAAGGAACAATAAAGGAGATTTTATAAAGTCTTAGTCCCTAAATCAAACACTTTGAAAAATAAAAACTCGGTGGATGGAGAGTCGGAAAAAAAAAAAAAAAACATCAAGATTTTGAACGGGTATCAGGCGCTCTGATGCGCGGTGGTTTAAAGCGGATACGCCCAATCGAAATTGTTTTTTTTTTGTTTCTCTCTTCGTCTTCGGGATTTTTTGATTCTCGGTGGGGGACGAAAGTGTGAGACTTTACTCTGGACGTTCTTTTCGGGCGTAGATACTCGTGGTTGCGTGCGTGTGCGTCGTATAGACTAACACTCCAAAGCCCGACACTATGCCGTTGAAAACCGAATGTTTTTTAAGCTTGCCCTTCGCCCTCTCGATGAAGTAGGAAGAATTCAAAATCACAATAACACACTAAACCCAAATTCTAGTACGAGTGTTTATCGGAACATTTTCTTTCTGGCTTTCTTTCTCCGCCCTCGCATTCATTTGCTTGGGCGGGTTGGAGAAAAAGAGAGAAGAAAACGAATATGTCGTTTTATATACGACCCTGAACGGTGGATCACTAGGCTCGTGGATCGATGAAGAGCGCAGCAAAGTGCGCTAATCCATGCGAACTGCAGAACACATGGAGCATCGAAATCTTGAACGTAAATGGCGGCCCAGCTTCTCGCTCGGGCCACATCTGACTGAGGGTCGGTCGAATGATGAACGAACAGAGATTTTTTCAGTCTTGGTTTTGCATGTTGGGTCGCGGCGAGATTTATTTTTCACCCGGCCTGACCGCATAAAAGCTCCCGAATCTCTAACGTCTGGGTGCCGCGCGACTTAAGTGTCCGCGATGCCTCAAATACAAAAAAGGGGGAAAAATAAAAGAAGGTTCGCCCTGTTTTGTTTTTTTCCTCTCTATTCAAAAGAAACCTTTTTCGATGGCAAAACAGA
>NW_025804910.1:0-10573 GCF_021234035.1 Daphnia pulicaria | reverse complement strand
TGGCGTGCACTGGCGTGCTCTGGCGTGCTCTGGCTTGCTCTGGCGTGCACTGGCGTGCTCTGGTGTGAATTGGCGTGCACTGGCGTGCTGTGGTGTGCTCTGTCGTGCTCTGTCGTGCTCTGCTATGCAGAACTCAAGTTCTTGACAATAGAAATCCACTACCCGACAATAGAACTCAAATAACTTGAATAATTTTTAAAAATTCAAGTTCTGTGCGTTTTTCTAAAACTTTTTGTTCATGATTTGCTCTATAAATTTATTGATTCAATAGACTTGAAATGGTGTATTGGACTTTGATTTACACATCCTGTAATTAAAAAATGGTTTTAACAAGTGACAAAAATATTATAGCAACTTCAAGTGCTGAGCTGTTCTCTGCTGTGCTCTAACGTGCTCTGGCGTGCTCTGGTGTGCTCTGGCTTGCTCTGGCGTGCAGTGACGTGCTCTGGCGTGCACTAACGTTTTCTGGCTTGCTCTGGCGTGCACTGGCGTGCTCTGGTGTGAATTGGCATCTCTCTGGGGTCCACTGGCGTGCTTGGTGTGAACTGGCGTGCTCTGGCTTGCACTGGCGTGCTCTGGCGTGCACTGGCGTGCTCTGGCGTGCTCTGCTATGCAGAACTCAAGTGCTTGACAATGGAAATCCACTACCCGATAATAGAACTCAAATAACTTGAATAATTTTTAAAAATTCAAGTGCTGTGATGTGCGTTTTTCTAAAACTTTTTGTTCATGATTTGCTCTATAAATTTATTGATTCAATAGACTGGAAATGGTGTATTGGACATTGATTTACACATCCTGTAATTAAAAAATGGTTTTAACAAGTGAAAAAAATATTATAGCAACTTCAAGTGCTGAGCTGTTCTCTGCTGTGCTCTACCGTGCTCTGGCGTGCACTGGCGTGCTCTGGCTTGCTCTGTCGTGCATTGACGTGCTCTGGCGTGCACTGGCGTGCTCTGGCGTGCACTGGCGTGCTCTGGCGTGCACTGGCGTGCTCTGGCGTACATTGACGTGTTCTGGCGTGCACTGGCGTGCTCTTGTGTGAATTGCCGTGCTCTGGCGTGCACTGGCATGCTCTGGCGTGCACTGGCGTACTCTGGCGTGCACTGGCGTGCTCTGGCGTGCACTAACGTGCTCTTGGGTGAGTTGGCGTGCTCTGGCGTGCATTGACGTGCTCTGGCGTGCACTGGCGTGCTCTGGCGTGCACTGGCGTGCTCTGGCGTGCACTGGCGTGCTCTGGCGTGCACTGGCGTGCTCTGGCGTGCACTGGCGTGCTCTGGCGTGCTCTGGCGTGCTCTGGCGTGCACTGGCGTGCTCTGGCGTGCACTGGCGTGCTCTGGCGTGCACTGGCGTGCTCTGGCGTGCACTGGCGTGCTCTGGCGTGCACTGGCGTGCTCTGGCGTGCACTGGCGTGCTCTGGCGTGCACTGGCGTGCTCTGGCGTGCATTGGCGTGCTCTGGGGTGAATTGGCGTTCTCTGGCGTGCTCTGGCGTGCACTGGCGTGCTCTGGAGTGCACTGCGTGCTCTGGTGTGAATTGGCGTGCTCTGGCGTGCACTGGCGTGCTCTGGCGTGCACTGGCGTGCTCTGGCGTGCACTGGCGTGCTTTGGCGTGCACTGGCGTGCTCTGGCGTGCACTGGCGTGCTCTGGCGTGCACTGGCGTGCCCTTGCGTGCTCTGCTATGCAGAAATCAACTGCTTGACAATAGAAATCCACTACCTGACAATAGAACTCAAATAACTTGAATAATTTTTAAAAATTCAAGTGCTGTGATGTGCGTTTTTCTAAAACTTTTTGTTCATGATTTGCTCTATAAATTTATTGATTCAATAGACTTGAAATGGTGTATTGGACATTGATTTACACATCCTGTAATTAAAAAATGGTTTTAACAAGTGAAAAAAATATTATAGCAACTTCAAGTGCTGAGCTGTTCTCTGCTGTGCTCTACCGTGCTCTGGCGTGCACTGGCGTGCTCTGGCGTGCTCTGTCGTGCATTGACGTGCTCTGGCGTGCACTGGCGTGCTCTGGCGTGCACTCGCGTGCTCTGGCGTACATTGACGTGCTCTGGCGTGCACTGGCGTGCTCTTGTGTGAATTGCCGTGCTCTGGCGTGCACTGGCATGCTCTGGCGTGCACTGGCGTACTCTGGCGTGCACTGGCGTGCTCTGGCGTGCACTAGCGTGCTCTTGGGTGAGTTGGCGTGCTCTGGCGTGCATTGACGTGCTCTGGCGTGCACTGGCGTGCTCTGGCGTGCACTGGCGTGCTCTGGCGTGCACTGGCGTGCTCTGGCGTGCACTGGCGTGCTCTGGCGTGCACTGGCGTGCTCTGGCGTGCACTGGCGTGCACTGGCGTGCACTGGCGTGCTCTGGCGTGCACTGGCGTGCTCTGGCGTGCATTGGCGTGCTCTGGGGTGAATTGGCGTTCTCTGGCGTGCTCTGGCGTGCACTGGCGTGCTCTGGCGTGCATTGACGTGCTCTGGCGTGCACTGGCGTGCTCTGGCGTGCACTGGCGTGCTCTGGCGTACATTGACGTGCTCTGGCGTGCACTGGCGTGCTCTTGTGTGAATTGCCGTGCTCTGGCGTGCACTGGCATGCTCTGGCGTGCACTGGCGTACTCTGGCGTGCACTGGCGTGCTCTGGCGTGCACTGGCGTGCTCTTGGGTGAGTTAGCGTGCTCTGGCGTGCATTGACGTGCTCTGGCGTGCACTGGCGTGCTCTGGCGTACACTGGCGTGCTCTGGCGTGCACTGGCGTGCTCTGGCGTGAACTGGCGTGCTCTGGCGTGCACTGGCGTGCTCTGGCGTGCACTGGCGTGCTCTGGCGTGCTCTGTCGTGCATTGACGTGCTCTGGCGTGCACTGGCGTGCTCTGGCGTGCACTCGCGTGCTCTGGCGTACATTGACGTGCTCTGGCGTGCACTGGCGTGCTCTTGTGTGAATTGCCGTGCTCTGGCGTGCACTGGCATGCTCTGGCGTGCACTGGCGTACTCTGGCGTGCACTGGCGTGCTCTGGCGTGCACTAGCGTGCTCTTGGGTGAGTTGGCGTGCTCTGGCGTGCATTGACGTGCTCTGGCGTGCACTGGCGTGCTCTGGCGTGCACTGGCGTGCTCTGGCGTGCACTGGCGTGCTCTGGCGTGCACTGGCGTGCTCTGGCGTGCACTGGCGTGCTCTGGCGTGCACTGGCGTGCACTGGCGTGCACTGGCGTGCTCTGGCGTGCACTGGCGTGCTCTGGCGTGCATTGGCGTGCTCTGGGGTGAATTGGCGTTCTCTGGCGTGCTCTGGCGTGCACTGGCGTGCTCTGGAGTGCACTGCGTGCTCTGGTGTGAATTGGCGTGCTCTGGCGTGCACTGGCGTGCTCTGGCGTGCACTGGCGTGCTCTGGCGTGCACTGGCGTGCTCTGGCGTGCTCTGCTATGCAGAAATCAACTGCTTGACAATAGAAATCCACTACCTGACAATAGAACTCAAATAACTTGAATAATTTTTAAAAATTCAAGTGCTGTGATGTGCGTTTTTCTAAAACTTTTTGTTCATGATTTGCTCTATAAATTTATTGATTCAATAGACTTGAAATGGTGTATTGGACATTGATTTACACATCCTGTAATTAAAAAATGGTTTTAACAAGTGAAAAAAATATTATAGCAACTTCAAGTGCTGAGCTGTTCTCTGCTGTGCTCTACCGTGCTCTGGCGTGCACTGGCGTGCTCTGGCGTGCTCTGTCGTGCATTGACGTGCTCTGGCGTGCACTGGCGTGCTCTGGCGTGCACTGGCGTGCTCTGGCGTACATTGACGTGCTCTGGCGTGCACTGGCGTAATCTTGTGTGAATTGCCGTGCTCTGGCGTGCACTGGCATGCTCTGGCGTGCACTGGCGTACTCTGGCGTGCACTGGCGTGCTCTGGCGTGCACTGGCGTGCTCTTGGGTGAGTTAGCGTGCTCTGGCGTGCATTGACGTGCTCTGGCGTGCACTGGCGTGCTCTGGCGTACACTGGCGTGCTCTGGCGTGCACTGGCGTGCTCTGGCGTGCACTGGCGTGCTCTGGCGTGCACTGGCGTGCTCTGGCGTGCACTGGCGTGCACTGGCGTGCATTGGCGTGCTCTGGGGTGAATTGGCGTTCTCTGGCGTGCTCTGGCGTGCACTGGCGTGCTCTGGAGTGCACTGCGTGCTCTGGTGTGAATTGGCGTGCTCTGGCGTGCACTGGCGTGCTCTGGCGTGCACTGGCGTGCTCTGGCGTGCACTGGCGTGCTCTGGCGTGCACTGGCGTGCTCTGGCGTGCACTGGCGTGCTCTGGCGTACACTGGCGTGCTCTGGCGTGCACTGGCGTGCCCTTGCGTGCTCTGCTATGCAGAACTCAACTGCTTGACAATAGAAATCCACTACCTGACAATAGAACTCAAATAACTTGAATAATTTTTAAAAATTCAAGTGCTGTGATGTGCGTTTTTCTAAAACTTTTTGTTCATGATTTTCTCTATAAATTTATTGATTCAATAGACTTGAAATGGTGTATTGGACATTGATTTACACATCCTGTAATTAAAAAATGGTTTTAACAAGTGAAAAAAATATTATAGCAACTTCAAGTGCTGAGCTGTTCTCTGCTGTGCTTTACCGTGCTCTGGCGTGCACTGGCGTGCTCTGGCGTGCTCTGGCGTGCATTGACGTGCTCTGGCGTGAACTGGCGTGCTCTGGCGTGCATTGACGTGCTCTGGCGTGCACTGGCGTGCTCTGGTGTGAATTGGCGTGCTCTGGCGTGCTCTGGAGTGCTCTGGCGTGCACTGGCGTGCTCTGGCGTGCACTGGCGTGCTCTGGCGTGCACTGGCGTGCTTTGGCGTGAATTGGCGTGCTCTGGCGTGCACTGGCGTGCTCTGGCGTGCACTGGCGTGCTCTGGCGTGCTCTGGCGTGCTCTGCTATGTAGAACTCAAGTGCTTGACAATATAAATCCACTACCCGATAATAGAACTCAAATAACTTGAATAATTTTTAAAAATTCAAGTGCTGTGATGTGCGTTTTTCTAAAACTTTTTGTTCATGATTTACTCTATAAATTTATTGATTCAATAGACTTGAAATGGTGTATTGGACATTGATTTACACATCCTGTAATTAAAAAATGGTTTTAACAAGTGAAAAAAATATTATAGCAACTTCAACTGCTGAGCTGTTCTCTGCTGTTCTCTACCGTGCTCTGGCGTGCTCTGGCGTGCATTGACGTGCTCTGGCGTGCACTGGCGTGCTCTGGCGTGTACAGGCGTGCTCTGGCGTGCACTGGCGTGCACTGGCGTGCACTGGCGTGCTCTGGCGTGCACTGGCGTGCTCTGGCGTGCACTGGCGTGCTCTGGCGTGCACTGGCGTTCTATGGCGTGCACTGGCGTGCTCTGGCGTGCTGTGGTGTGCTCTGTCGTGCTCTGGCGTGCTCTGGCGTGCACTGGCGTGCTCTGGCGTGCACTGGCGTGCTCTGGCGTGCACTGGCGTGCTCTGGCGTGCACTGGCGTGCACTGGCGTGCTCTGGCGTGCACTGGCGTGCTCTGGCGTGCACTGGCGTTCTATGGCGTGCACTGGCGTGCTCTGGTGTGAATTGGCGTGCACTGGCGTGCTGTGGTGTGCTCTGTCGTGCTCTGTCGTGCTCTGCTATGCAGAACTCAAGTGCTTGACATTAGAAATCCACTACCCGACAATAGAACTCAAATAACTTGAATAATTTTTAAAAATTCAAGTTCTGTGCGTTTTTCTAAAACTTTTTGTTCATGATTTGCTCTATAAATTTATTGATTCAATAGACTTGAAATGGTGTATTGGACATTGATTTACACATCCTGTAATTAAAAAATGGTTTTAACAAGTGACAAAAATATTATAGCAACTTCAAGTGCTGAGCTGTTCTCTGCTGTGCTCTAACGTGTTCTGGCGTGCTCTGGTGTGCTCTGGCTTGCTCTGGCGTGCAGTGACGTGCTCTGGCGTGCAGTGACGTGCTCTGGCGTGCACTAACGTGCTCTGGCTTGCTCTGGCGTGCACTGGCGTGCTCTGGTGTGAATTGGCATCTCTCTGGGGTCCACTGGCGTGCTTGGTGTGAACTTGCGTGCTCTGGCTTGCACTGGCGTGCTCTGGCGTGCACTGGCGTGCTCTGGCGTGCTCTGCTATGCAGAACTCAAGTGCTTGACAATGGAAATCCACTACCCGATAATAGAACTCAAATAACTTGAATAATTTTTAAAAATTCAAGTGCTGTGATGTGCGTTTTTCTAAAACTTTTTGTTCATGATTTGCTCTATAAATTTATTGATTCAATAGACTTGAAATGGTGTATTGGACATTGATTTCCACATCCTGTAATTAAAAAATGGTTTTAACAAGTGAAAAAAATATTATAGCAACTTCAAGTGCTAAGCTGTTCTCTGCTGTGCTCTACCGTGCTCTGGCGTGCACTGGCGTGCTCTGGCGTGCTCTGTCGTGCATTGACGTGCTCTGGTGTGCACTGGCGTGCTCTGGCGTGCACTGGCGTGCTCTGGCGTACATTGACGTGCTCTGGCGTGCACTGGCGTGCTCTTGTTTGAATTGCCGTGCTCTGGCGTGCACTGGCATGCTCTGGCGTGCACTGGCGTACTCTGGCGTGCACTGGCGTGCTCTTGGGTGAGTTGGCGTGCTCTGGCGTGCATTGACGTGCTCTGGCGTGCACTGGCGTGCTCTGGCGTGCACTGGCGTGCTCTGGCGTGCACTGGCGTGCTCTGGCGTGCACTGGCGTGCTCTGGCGTGCATTGGCGTGCTCTGGGGTGAATTGGCGTTCTCTGGCGTGCTCTGGCGTGCACTGGCGTGCTCTGGAGTGCACTGCGTGCTCTGGTGTGAATTGGCGTGCTCTGGCGTGCACTGGCGTGCTCTGGCGTGCACTGGCGTGCTCTGGCGTGCACTGGCGTGCTCTGGCGTGCACTAACGTGCTCTGGCTTGCTCTGGCGTGCACTGGCGTGCTCTGGTGTGAATTGGCATCTCTCTGGGGTCCACTGGCGTGCTTGGTGTGAACTGGCGTGCTCTGGCTTGCACTGGCGTGCTCTGGCGTGCACTGGCGTGCTCTGGCGTGCTCTGCTATGCAGAACTCAAGTGCTTGACAATGGAAATCCACTACCCGATAATAGAACTCAAATAACTTGAATAATTTTTAAAAATTCAAGTGCTGTGATGTGCGTTTTTCTAAAACTTTTTGTTCATGATTTGCTCTATAAATTTATTGATTCAATAGACTTGAAATGGTGTATTGGACATTGATTTACACATCCTGTAATTAAAAAATGGTTTTAACAAGTGAAAAAAATATTATAGCAACTTCAAGTGCTGAGCTGTTCTCTGCTGTGCTCTACCGTGCTCTGGCGTGCACTGGCGTGCTCTGGCGTGCTCTGTCGTGCATTGACGTGCTCTGGCGTGCACTGGCGTGCTCTGGCGTGCACTGGCGTGCTCTGGCGTACATTGACGTGCTCTGGCGTGCACTGGCGTGCTCTTGTTTGAATTGCCGTGCTCTGGCGTGCACTGGCATGCTCTGGCGTGCACTGGCGTACTCTGGCGTGCACTGGCGTGCTCTTGGGTGAGTTGGCGTGCTCTGGCGTGCATTGACGTGCTCTGGCGTGCACTGGCGTGCTCTGGCGTGCACTGGCGTGCTCTGGCGTGCACTGGCGTGCTCTGGCGTGCATTGGCGTGCTCTGGGGTGAATTGGCGTTCTCTGGCGTGCTCTGGCGTGCACTGGCGTGCTTTGGAGTGCACTGCGTGCTCTGGTGTGAATTGGCGTGCTCTGGCGTGCACTGGCGTGCTCTGGCGTGCACTGGCGTGCTCTGGCGTGCACTGGCGTGCTCTGGCGTGCTCTGCTATGCAGAACTCAACTGCTTGACAATAGAAATCCACTACCTGACAATAGAACTCAAATAACTTGAATAATTTTTAAAAATTCAAGTGCTGTGATGTGCGTTTTTCTAAAACTTTTTGTTCATGATTTGCTCTATAAATTTATTGATTCAATAGACTTGAAATGGTGTATTGGACATTGATTTACACATCCTGTAATTAAAAAATGGTTTTAACAAGTGAAAAAAATATTATAGCAACTTCAAGTGCTGAGCTGTTCTCTGCTGTGCTCTACCGTGCTCTGGCGTGCACTGGCGTGCTCTGGCGTGCTCTGTCGTGCATTGACGTGCTCTGGCGTGCACTGGCGTGCTCTGGCGTGCACTGGCGTGCTCTGGCGTACATTGACGTGCTCTGGCGTGCACTGGCGTGCTCTTGTTTGAATTGCCGTGCTCTGGCGTGCACTGGCATGCTCTGGCGTGCACTGGCGTACTCTGGCGTGCACTGGCGTGCACTGGCGTGCTCTTGGGTGAGTTGGCGTGCTCTGGCGTGCATTGACGTGCTCTGGCGTGCACTGGCGTGCTCTGGCGTGCACTGGCGTGCTCTGGCGTGCACTGGCGTGCTCTGGCGTGCACCGGCGTGCTCTGGCGTGCACTGGCGTGCTCTGGCGTGCACTGGCGTGCTCTGGCGTGCATTGGCGTGCTCTGGGGTGAATTGGCGTTCTCTGGCGTGCTCTGGCGTGCACTGGCGTGCTCTGGAGTGCACTGCGTGCTCTGGTGTGAATTGGCGTGCTCTGGCGTGCACTGGCGTGCTCTGGCGTGCACTGGCGTGCTCTGGCGTGCACTGGCGTGCTCTGGCGTGCACTGGCGTGCTCTGGCGTGCACTGGCGTGCTCTGGCGTGCACTGGCGTGCTCTGGCGTGCACTGGCGTGCTCTGGCGTGCACTGGCGTGCTCTGGTGTGCACTGGCGTGCTCTGGCGTGCACTGGCGTGCCCTGGCGTGCTCTGCTATGCAGAACTCAACTGCTTGACAATAGAAATCCACTACCTGACAATAGAACTCAAATAACTTGAATAATTTTTAAAAATTCAAGTGCTGTGATGTGCGTTTTTCTAAAACTTTTTGTTCATGATTTGCTCTATAAATTTATTAATTCAATAGACTTGAAATGGTGTATTGGACATTGATTTACACATCCTGTAATTAAAAAATGGTTTTAACAAGTGAAAAAAATATTATAGCAACTTCAAGTGCTGAGCTGTTCTCTGCTGTGCTCTACCGTGCTCTGGCGTGCACTGGCGTGCTCTGGCGTGCTCTGGCGTGCTCTGGCGTGCTCTGGCGTGCTGTGGTGTGCTCTGTCGTGCTCTGGCGTGCTCTGGCGTGCACTGGCGTGCTCTGGCGTGCACTGGCGTGCTCTGGCGTGCACTGGCGTGCTCTGGCGTGCACTGGCGTGCACTGGCGTGCTCTGGCGTGCACTGGCGTGCTCTGGCGTGCACTGGCGTTCTATGGCGTGCACTGGCGTGCTCTGGTGTGAATTGGCGTGCACTGGCGTGCTGTGGTGTGCTCTGTCGTGCTCTGTCGTGCTCTGCTATGCAGAACTCAAGTGCTTGACATTAGAAATCCACTACCCGACAATAGAACTCAAATAACTTGAATAATTTTTAAAAATTCAAGTTCTGTGCGTTTTTCTAAAACTTTTTGTTCATGATTTGCTCTATAAATTTATTGATTCAATAGACTTGAAATGGTGTATTGGACATTGATTTACACATCCTGTAATTAAAAAATGGTTTTAACAAGTGACAAAAATATTATAGCAACTTCAAGTGCTGAGCTGTTCTCTGCTGTGCTCTAACGTGTTCTGGCGTGCTCTGGTGTGCTCTGGCTTGCTCTGGCGTGCAGTGACGTGCTCTGGCGTGCAGTGACGTGCTCTGGCGTGCACTAACGTGCTCTGGCTTGCTCTGGCGTGCACTGGCGTGCTCTGGTGTGAATTGGCATCTCTCTGGGGTCCACTGGCGTGCTTGGTGTGAACTTGCGTGCTCTGGCTTGCACTGGCGTGCTCTGGCGTGCACTGGCGTGCTCTGGCGTGCTCTGCTATGCAGAACTCAAGTGCTTGACAATGGAAATCCACTACCCGATAATAGAACTCAAATAACTTGAATAATTTTTAAAAATTCAAGTGCTGTGATGTGCGTTTTTCTAAAACTTTTTGTTCATGATTTGCTCTATAAATTTATTGATTCAATAGACTTGAAATGGTGTATTGGACATTGATTTCCACATCCTGTAATTAAAAAATGGTTTTAACAAGTGAAAAAAATATTATAGCAACTTCAAGTGCTAAGCTGTTCTCTGCTGTGCTCTACCGTGCTCTGGCGTGCACTGGCGTGCTCTGGCGTGCTCTGTCGTGCATTGACGTGCTCTGGCGTGCACTGGCGTGCTCTGGCGTGCACTGGCGTGCTCTGGCGTACATTGACGTGCTCTGGCGTGCACTGGCGTGCTCTTGTTTGAATTGCCGTGCTCTGGCGTGCACTGGCATGCTCTGGCGTGCACTGGCGTACTCTGGCGTGCACTGGCGTGCTCTTGGGTGAGTTGGCGTGCTCTGGCGTGCATTGACGTGCTCTGGCGTGCACTGGCGTGCTCTGGCGTGCACTGGCGTGCTCTGGCGTGCACTGGCGTGCTCTGGCGTGCACTGGCGTGCTCTGGCGTGCATTGGCGTGCTCTGGGGTGAATTGGCGTTCTCTGGCGTGTTCT
>NW_025804909.1:15000-20236 GCF_021234035.1 Daphnia pulicaria | reverse complement strand
TCGTTATTTTTTCGTCACTACCTCCCCGTGCCGGGAGTGGGTAATTTGCGCGCCTGCTGCCTTCCTTGGATTGTGGTAGCCGTTTTCTCAGGCTCCCTCTCCGGAATCGAACCCCGATTCCCCGTTACCCGTTGCAACCATGGTAGGCGCGTAACCTACCATCGACAGTTGATAAGGCAGACATTTGAAAGATACGTCGCCGGCGCGAAGGCCGTGCGATCGGCGTGAAGTTATCCAGAGTCACCAAAATTGGTACGGGTGCGCGAGCCCGGAAAGCCCGGCCCCGACTGGTTTTGATCTAATAAAAGCACCTCTTCTGCGAGCCCGAAAGCCCGCAAGTCGAGGCTCGAGTGCATGTATTAGCTCTAGAATTACCACAGTTATCCAAGTAGGATGGAGTGGATCTAAGGAACCATAACTGATTTATTGAGCCATTCGCGGTTTCGCCGTCTAGCGGCTTGTACTTAGACATGCATGGCTTAATCTTTGAGACAAGCATTATGCTACTGGCAGGATCAACCAGGTATTTCGTGTATGTTTGTTTGATATGCATCCGGCGAGTTGCGGGTTTTTATTTCGCCCACGCATCACCAAACACACACCAATCAACACGTTTTTCGTTTTTTTTTTTCTTTTTCTTCGGAAACTAAAATTTTTGATCGCAACGCCTGGCGTGTCACAGCGAGTCCCAGTGAAGAGAAACACCGATCCGATCCGTTTGTTGGATTTTTTTCATTTCAATTTCCAAAGTCAAAGACCATTCAACGGTCTATGAGCCCAAAGTGAATCGGATTCATTCGACCGGGTCTTGATATATTCATCAACTTTTTTTCCCGTATTACGGTTTTCGACGGTCATATGTGGCGTGCTGTATGCTCATAAGTCAAGCCTGCTTTACTAAGCTGACAAGCATACATCTTTTAAATTTTTGTGGGCTCAGAGTTTTATTTTTATTTTTCCACCGCCGAGGCACACTCTCGCATCACCCCGCACGACACACACACACACACACACCTCACCGCTCAACGGTCACACGAGGCAGAATTTTCCGCAAAGACTTTCGAAGAGAAAGAGAAAACTCGGAACAACCGCGGTCAGAGGCCAGCATAGAGGCATCGTATAGAAAGTCATGGGCGGAAAAAAACAAATCATTTCAAGTCGAGACAAGCAACCAGACTACCCCTATAAAAGTGCGCAATTCTTTAAGAGTTCACCGAAGAATGACCGAGATCAAGTATGCACGAAACGAACATATTCCAAGGGCAGCTGAATAAGCGATTCTGCGCCGAAGCGCGAGAAAAGCAAGCGGTACACCGATGGGGATCGTTTTTTTTATCGTGTTAGATTCGTTGTTGTCAAGCAAGGATTCTCAAAATGTTTTTTTGCATTGCACCCAAGTTTCGTACTGATTACTTGTCGCAGACCGGTGACTGTCAAAAAAAAATTTTTTACGTTTTTTCTTGAGAGGTCACTGCCTACACACAACTCCGGGCGGGCCGTACACTCACAGCCGTTTGAATTCTCCCTTCGTGTGTCATGGCCATAACTGAGCGTACATCTTACCGGGCGCCGAGTTGATCTGGCTTGTTCGATGAACGTTCGGGATACGTACAATCGATATAGCTCCAACCGTAACTCGTTTGTAATTACGCCGGCCATACTCAGCGGGCGCTCAGCTCAGCTCTCGATATCTTCCGTCGAAGGGAAGTTCGTAGTAAAAAGAGAGTCAGAGTCGACGCCACATTTTGCGGTCCTCGCATCTCATCCGATTTTTGAATTTTATAGATTTGCCATCACTTCACCCAATTCTCTCGTATATTTCAATCTCTTGACTTTGTCCGACCGGGCCGTCTTCGCCCCCCTTCAACTCCGTCCCATCTCCACTTCTGTGTTCCACACAACGAGCTTCCGTCAAACGGCAAAATGTGAAATATGCGCACGCCGCACGAAATAATTTGAAAGCGTTCTGTTTGGTGGCTTTTTTATTTTTTATCTCTCGGCTCACACACACACACACACATTTCCGCCTGAACGGTAATTTTTTTTTGATACGGTGTCAAAAAGTGAAAAGACGCGCACCATTTTCTTTTCTCTTCCGTATCGTCGCTGACGGTAAACGCTGATGGTTATGATGCCGTAAGTTTGGAAGAAAGAATCTTTCCCGTCTTGTCTTGTTACGGTAAAATAACAAAGAACAAGCGTCCGATTTCTCTCACAGACGGCCACAGACAAACCACACGTGCCGAAGAAACGAAACGTCCGAAACCAAAAAAATGTTTGACGCGCGCACCTCTTCTGAACTTTTCGACCAAGAGTCGTTGGATCGAGTGACGAGCTTCTCAGCTGTCGCACCAATCGGTGAAGCGGGGCGTTTGAATTCCCGTCCACATCGCGGTTCGGATATATTTTTACATATACCGACCATCGGAAATTTCGAAAACGGTTTTACCGAAGGAATGATATTTCACACACCGACAGCTCATCGAGTTCGTCTCCGTTCAACGGTTTTTTTTTTTTAAGACTTTTTGATCGCATGGGGCTAAACTGGTTAGAGCAAAGCCGCGATCCAAGCAGTGAAAAAAAAACAAAGACAGTGCAAGCGCGATCGAACGGAATCGAAACTAAAATCATGTGAAGTGGCGGGCGGAAAGGAGCTCAGCTACGGTGGAAATGAAACTACAACTAACGCCGAACCGGACAACTTCCCATTCTGCGGTCTTCGTTTCATTTCCCAAAGCTCCCCGTCGATACCAAAGTTTTTGCGTCGAAGCTACTAAAGAAATTTCGCGCTTTCCTTTTCGCCCTCTTTCGCCTTCCCTTCGATATCTATCCAACCACCGGCTTCGACTTTATTTCTTTCACCCGTCTATTCGCCCGATAGTCGACGGTCGGCCATTCTTTGGTATCGGCCAGGCGGACTAACAAGAAGTAAGACTCGTTTGAAAAATTTGGACCGGGCTTTACAATCGCTGCTTGTCGTAATGTCGCAAATTTGAAAAAAATTTTCAATTCGAGAAACCAAACTATTCGACACTTCGAAAATTTTTGGGACTCTGAAAATTTTTCCGAGTTTAGGAATCGAGACCTCTTCTATACTAAGGAAAACCACTAATGTTCCGCCGCATAATGTCTCCGTTTTCCGGCTCATTTTTAGCGATTGGACGGGGACATTGCCCCATCCAACCGCCAGCCGACTTTCAGGAACCGTCGTTTTCAAAGTTGGGACTTAGAAAATTTTCGACGAGTGGGAATTTTTTACGGTCGCAAGTCATCACGACACGCCCGACCAACCCATTTGAGAGCCGCCACGCCTCGACGGTGTGACGGCTTTTTTTCGAATCGACGGGTCTCGCTCACTCCTCCTCTCGCGCCGACCAGAGGCCGGGCGAGAGAGTCGTTGCCAAACACCGTCGTCGGAAATGGGAGAATTTGAGTGGGAATTTTTTACGGTCGCGAGTCATCACGACACGCCCGACCAACCCACTTGAGAGCCGCCACGCCTCGACGGTGTGACGGCTTCTCTTTTCGAATCGACGGGTCTCGCTCACTCCTCTCTCGCGCCGACCAGTGGCCGGGCGAGAGAGTCGTTGCCAAACACCGTCGTCGGAAATCGAGAAATTTTCATTTCCATTTCCATTTTTTTTCATCGGCCTTTATACGTCCAAGTCCCGCCAACCACGTCACTACCACGTCGTCGGGACTTAGAAAAATTTTTCAATTTTTCGGACTTAGAAAATTTTTCAACTTTCTTTTTTTCGACAACCTCTTCCCTATATAGGAAAGTAGTGGATGTTCCGGGCAGTAACTGTACGAAAAAGTCGATTTCCGAATTTTTGCCGGACTTTCACCTGAGCTCAGGCCGGGCCGCCCGCTCAACTGCCGCCCGGTCACCACCAAAAACCGGTCTTGGAAATTTTCGGACTTAGAAAATTTTTCAACTTTTTTCTTTCTCGACAACCTCTTCCCTATATAGGAAAGTAGTGGATGTTCCGGGCAGTAACTGTACGAAAAAGTTGATTTCCGAAATTTTGCCGGGCTTTCACCAGAGCTCAGGCGGGGCTTACCATCACACCCGCCGACCGGTCACCACCAAAAACCGGTCTTGGAAATTTTAGGACTTAGAAATTTTTTCCAACTTTTTTCTTTCGCTCTTTCTCGCCATTTTTAGCCGTCTTTGCTCGTCCCAGTGCCGCCTATAGCTTCACTATCCGTCGTCGGGGACTTAGAAAAAATTTTTCAATTTTTCGGACTTAGAAAATTTTTTCAATTTTCATTTTCGACAACCTCTTCCCTATATAGGAAAGTAGTGGATGTTCCGGGCAGTAACTGTACGAAAAAGTTGATTTCCGAAATTTTGCCGGACATTCACCTGAGCTCAGGCCGGGCCGCCCGCTCAACTACCGACCGGTCTCCACCAAAAACCGGTCTTGGAAATTTTAGGACTTAGAAATTTTTTCCAACTTTTTTCTTTTTTCTTTCGCTCTTTCTCTCTTTTTCAGCCGCCTTTGCTCGTCCCAGTGCCGCCTATAGCTTCACTATCCATCGTCGGGACTTAGAAAAATTTTTCAATTTTTCGGACTTAGAAAAATTTTTTGCAATTTTCATTTTCGACAACCTCTTCCCTATATAGGAAAGTAGTGGATGTTCCGGGCAGTAACTGTACGAAAAAGTTGATTTCCGAAATTTTGCCGGACATTCACCTGAGCTCAGGCCGGGGCCGCCCGCTCAACTACCGACCGGTCTCCACCAAAAACCGGTCTTGGAAATTTTAGGACTTAGAAATTTTTTCCAACTTTTTTTCTTTCGCTCTTTCTCTCTTTTTCAGCCGCCTTTGCTCGTCCCAGTGCCGCCTATAGCTTCACTATCCATCGTCGGGACTTAGAAAAATTTTTCAATTTTTCGGACCTTAGAAAATTTTTCAATTTTCATTTTCGACAACCTCTTCCCTATATAGGAAAGTGGTGGATGTTCCGGGCAGTAACTGTACGAAAAAGCTCATTTCCGAGAGGGTCGCCGGACTTTCACCAGAGCCCGGGCCGGGCCGCCCGCTCAACTGCCGACCGGTCTCCACCAAAAACCGGTCTTGGAATTTTTCGGGACTTAGAAATTTTTTCCAACTTTTTTTTCTTTCGCTCTTTCTCTCTTTTTCAGCCGCTTTCATTCATCCAAGTCCCGGCTACAGCGTCACTACCCCCGTCGTCGGGACTTGGAAAAATTTTTCATTTTTTCGGACTCT
>NW_025804909.1:0-10000 GCF_021234035.1 Daphnia pulicaria | reverse complement strand
ACACCACATTCCTCGGCACCCGCTCAACCGGGCGCGAGGTTCGGTGCTGGGCTCATCCCTGTTCGCTCGCCGCTACTAAGGGAATCCTTGTTAGTTTCTTTTCCTCCGCTTACTGATATGCTTAAGTTCAGCGGGTAGTCTCATCTAAACTGAGGTCAGAATGAATTGTTTGTTTTCAAAAGGAGACAACACTTTATCTAGCTCGGCAGACTTTGGCGTTTTAAAGCCGGGAAAGATTGAATAATTGCCGGTTCAAATTTTTTTTTTTCGAAATAAAGCGAGTCTCTCGTTATTCGCAAAAATTAATTTACGAAAAGTGACAGGGCGTCCTGCGGCTTTTTGTATTGAAACAACGCGTCGTGCGCGAACCAAGCTTGCATAACGAGCGGTTAGAGTGAGTGATAATTCGCGGTGGTCGACACTTCGACACGCCCGGCGCACACACACAACTAAACTCGCGTTGAAGCGGTATATCGCGCACACGCAGCCGACACCTTGTTCGAGAAGATGTGTTTATTTCTAAAATTTTTTTTTGAGTTGGCTCAAAAATTTCCCATCTGTTTTGCCATCGAAAAAGGTTTCTTTTGAATAGAGAGGAAAAAAACAAAACAGGGCGAACCTTCTTTTATTTTTCCCCCTTTTTTGTATTTGAGGCATCGCGGACACTTAAGTCGCGCGGCACCCAGACGTTAGAGATTCGGGAGCTTTTATGCGGTCAGGCCGGGTGAAAAATAAATCTCGCCGCGACCCAACATGCAAAACCAAGACTGAAAAAATCTCTGTTCGTTCATCATTCGACCGACCCTCAGTCAGATGTGGCCCGAGCGAGAAGCTGGGCCGCCATTTACGTTCAAGATTTCGATGCTCCATGTGTTCTGCAGTTCGCATGGATTAGCGCACTTTGCTGCGCTCTTCATCGATCCACGAGCCTAGTGATCCACCGTTCAGGGTCGTATATAAAACGACATATTCGTTTTCTTCTCTCTTTTTCTCCAACCCGCCCAAGCAAATGAATGCGAGGGCGGAGAAAGAAAGCCAGAAAGAAAATGTTCCGATAAACACTCGTACTAGAATTTGGGTTTAGTGTGTTATTGTGATTTTGAATTCTTCCTACTTCATCGAGAGGGCGAAGGGCAAGCTTAAAAAACATTCGGTTTTCAACGGCATAGTGTCGGGCTTTGGAGTGTTAGTCTATACGACGCACACGCACGCAACCACGAGTATCTACGCCCGAAAAGAACGTCCAGAGTAAAGTCTCACACTTTCGTCCCCCACCGAGAATCAAAAAATCCCGAAGACGAAGAGAGAAACAAAAAAAAACAATTTCGATTGGGCGTATCCGCTTTAAACCACCGCGCATCAGAGCGCCTGATACCCGTTCAAAATCTTGATGTTTTTTTTTTTTCCGACTCTCCATCCACCGAGTTTTTATTTTTCAAAGTGTTTGATTTAGGGACTAAGACTTTATAAAATCTCCTTTATTGTTCCTTCGGTACTCGCGGCCCAGGCGGGCTATCGTATTCTTCACTCTACTAACGTCAACACTGTGAGCGCCGCTAAAGGTCGAATGAATCTATAGAGACATTCACCATCGAAGCAGGAAGAATTTGCTCACGGCCATAGACCAAATCGAAAGACTTTGTGTTTTTTTTTGAGCCGAGAGGAAAGAAAAATCAATTTGAAAAGGCGAATCCGCTTTAAACCACCGCGCATCAGAGCGCCTGATACCCGTTCAAAATAAATGATTTTCTTCCGTCAACCCACACATAGTTCATACGATGTCTTACGCCGAAAGACTTTTGATGGGGTTTTTTTGTTTTGCAACTTTTAGTTGTTTCGTGCTCAACCAAAGCCATATGCGCAAAACATTTGTCTTGTTCGTTTATGATCCTTCCGCAGGTTCACCTACGGAAACCTTGTTACGACTTTTACTTCCTCTAAAGGATCAAGTTCGACCATCTTTCAGTCTCGCCGTTGGTAGGCACCGCACGGGCAGAGATTGCTCCCCACTCGACGGCACCCCGACAAGCCCGTCCGAAGGCCTCACTAAATCATTCAATCGGTAGTAGCGACGGGCGGTGTGTACAAAGGGCAGGGACGTAATCGACGCGGGCTAGTGACCCGCGCCTACTAGGGATTCCTGGTTCATGGGGATCATTGCAGTCCCCAATCCCAACCACGAAGGAGGTTCAGCGGTTACCCGGTCCTTTCGGACAGGGAGAGTGAAACACGCTGATTCCTTCAGTGTAGCGCGCGTGCGGCCCAGGACATCTAAGGGCATCACAGACCTGTTATTGCTCACTGTCACGCGGCTGGACGCCGCTTGTCCCTCTAAGAAGACTGCGTGACGGACGCGAGAGCAGAAGGTATCGCCGGGGATGACGACGACCGAATAACAATAGAGCCAGCCCCCGCGAGACATTCCCGACAAAGCCCCGCCATACCTCATCCGCCAGGCAACCAACCCGTGAAGGCCGTACACCCGACGAACAGAGCACAACGAAACCAAGCCGAGAGATTGCCTCACTAAAGGAACCAGTCCCACCGAGACCCGAATCGCCGCCACCTGATCCCGACGCCTCCGTACTCCCTTCGGTTTCAATTGATAAAACCCGTCACCTATTTAGCAGGCTAGAGTCTCGTTCGTTATCGGAATTAACCAGACAAATCGCTCCACCAACTAAGAACGGCCATGCACCACCACCCACCGAATCAAGAAAGAGCTCTCAATCTGTCAATCCTTCCAGTGTCCGGGCCTGGTGAGGTTTCCCGTGTTGAGTCAAATTAAGCCGCAGGCTCCACTCCTGGTGGTGCCCTTCCGTCAATTCCTTTAAGTTTCAGCTTTGCAACCATACTTCCCCCGGAACCCAAAGACTTTGGTTTCCCGGAAGCTGCCCGTCGAGTCATTGGAGTAACTCCGACGGATTGCTGGTTGGCATCGTTTATGGTTAGAACTAGGGCGGTATCTGATCGCCTTCGAACCTCTAACTTTCGTTCTTGATCAAGGAAAACATTCTTGGCAAATGCCTTCGCTGTTGTTCGTCTTGCGGCGGTCCAAGAATTTCACCTCTGTCGCCGCAGTACGAATGCCCCCGTCCGTCTCTATTGACCATTACCTCGGGTCCAAAAGTAAAAGACCAGCAAAATCGGACCGAGGTCCTATTCCATCATTCCATGCTGCGATATTCAGCGCGTTGGGATACACCTGCTTTGAGCACTCTAATTTGTTCAAAGTAAACGTTGCCGGCCGCCCGAGACACCCGGTGAAGGGCACCCCGAACGATTGACTGGGTGGAGCGAATCGAGTCAACTACGACCAAAATTTAAAAAAGAACCCGAAAGAACTTTCCAACTCTGGCCGCAGATACAACAACGACGCACCGACCACCACTCCGGCGATGTTGTCCGACCGTGAAGAGAGTCGGGCTTTGACACCCGGGCTCCCAGAGCGTGAAACGCAACACCCTTGATTCAGAGCGGCGCCGCCCGGCCGAAGACAGACATCCGACTACGAGCTTTTTAACCGCAACAACTTTAATATACGCTATTGGAGCTGGAGTTACCGCGGCTGCTGGCACCAGACTTGCCCTCCAATGGTTCCTCGTTAAAGGATTTAAAGTGTACTCATTCCAATCACGGGGCCTCGGAAGAGTCCCGTATCGTTATTTTTCGTCACTACCTCCCCGTGCCGGGAGTGGGTAATTTGCGCGCCTGCTGCCTTCCTTGGATGTGGTAGCCGTTTCTCAGGCTCCCTCTCCGGAATCGAACCCCGATTCCCCGTTACCCGTTGCAACCATGGTAGGCGCGTAACCTACCATCGACAGTTGATAAGGCAGACATTTGAAAGATACGTCGCCGGCGCGAAGGCCGTGCGATCGGCGTGAAGTTATCCAGAGTCACCAAAATTGGTACGGTGCGCGAGCCCGAAAGCCCGGCCCCGACTGGTTTTGATCTAATAAAAGCACCTCTTCTGCGAGCCCGAAAGCCCGCAGTCGAGGCTCGAGTGCATGTATTAGCTCTAGAATTACCACAGTTATCCAAGTAGGATGGAGTGGATCTAAGGAACCATAACTGATTTATTGAGCCATTCGCGGTTTCGCCGTCTAGCGGCTTGTACTTAGACATGCATGGCTTAATCTTTGAGACAAGCATATGCTACTGGCAGGATCAACCAGGTATTTCGTGTATGTTTGTTTGATATGCATCCGGCGAGTTGCGGGTTTTTATTTCGCCCACGCATCACCAAACACACACCAAATCAACACGTTTTTCGTTTTTTTTCTTTTTCTTCGGAAACTAAAATTTTTGATCGCAACGCCTGGCGTGTCACAGCGAGTCCCAGTGAAGAGAAACACCGATCCGATCCGTTTGTTGGATTTTTTTCATTTCAATTTCCAAAGTCAAAGACCATTCAACGGTCTATGAGCCCAAAGTGAATCGGATTCATTCGACCGGTCTTGATATATTCATCAACTTTTTTTCCCGTATTACGGTTTTCGACGGTCATATGTGGCGTGCTGTATGCTCATAAGTCAAGCCTGCTTTACTAAGCTGACAAGCATACATCTTTTAAATTTTTGTGGGCTCAGAGTTTTATTTTTATTTTTCCACCGCCGAGGCACACTCTCGCATCACCCCGCACGACACACACACACACACACACCTCACCGCTCAACGGTCACACGAGGCAGAATTTTCCGCAAAGACTTTCGAAGAGAAAGAGAAAACTCGGAACAACCGCGGTCAGAGGCCAGCATAGAGGCATCGTATAGAAAGTCATGGGCGGAAAAAAACAAATCATTTCAAGTCGAGACAAGCAACCAGACTACCCCTATAAAAGTGCGCAATTCTTTAAGAGTTCACCGAAGAATGACCGAGATCAAGTATGCACGAAACGAACATATTCCAAGGGCAGCTGAATAAGCGATTCTGCGCCGAAGCGCGAGAAAAGCAAGCGGTACACCGATGGGGATCGTTTTTTTTTTCGTGTTAGATTCGTTGTTGTCAAGCAAGGATTCTCAAAATGTTTTTTGCATTGCACCCAAGTTTCGTACTGATTACTTGTCGCAGACCGGTGACTGTCAAAAAAAAATTTTTTACGTTTTTTCTTGAGAGGTCACTGCCTACACACAACTCCGGGCGGGCCGTACACTCACAGCCGTTTGAATTCTCCCTTCGTGTGTCATGGCCATAACTGAGCGTACATCTTACCGGGCGCCGAGTTGATCTGGCTTGTTCGATGAACGTTCGGGATACGTACAATCGATATAGCTCCAACCGTAACTCGTTTGTAATTACGCCGGCCATACTCAGCGGGCGCTCAGCTCAGCTCTCGATATCTTCCGTCGAAGGGAAGTTCGTAGTAAAAGAGAGTCAGAGTCGACGCCACATTTTGCGGTCCTCGCATCTCATCCGATTTTTGAATTTTATAGATTTGCCATCACTTCCACCCAATTCTCTCGTATATTTCAATCTCTTGACTTTGTCCGACCGGGCCGTCTTCGCCCCCCTTCAACTCCGTCCATCTCCACTTCTGTGTTCCACACAACGAGCTTCCGTCAAACGGCAAAATGTGAAATATGCGCACGCCGCACGAAATAATTTGAAAGCGTTCTGTTTGGTGGCTTTTTTATTTTTTATCTCTCGGCTCACACACACACACACACATTTCCGCCTGAACGGTAATTTTTTTTTTGATACGGTGTCAAAAAGTGAAAAGACGCGCACCATTTTCTTTTCTCTTCCGTATCGTCGCTGACGGTAAACGCTGATGGTTATGATGCCGTAAGTTTGGAAGAAAGAATCTTTCCCGTCTTGTCTTGTTACGGTAAAATAACAAAGAACAAGCGTCCGATTTCTCTCACAGACGGCCACAGACAAACCACACGTGCCGAAGAAACGAAACGTCCGAAACCAAAAAAATGTTTGACGCGCGCACCTCTTCTGAACTTTTCGACCAAGAGTCGTTGGATCGAGTGACGAGCTTCTCAGCTGTCGCACCAATCGGTGAAGCGGGCGTTTGAATTCCCGTCCACATCGCGGTTCGGATATATTTTTACATATACCGACCATCGGAAATTTCGAAAACGGTTTTACCGAAGGAATGATATTTCACACACCGACAGCTCATCGAGTTCGTCTCCGTTCAACGGTTTTTTTTTTTTAAGACTTTTTGATCGCATGGGGCTAAACTGGTTAGAGCAAAGCCGCGATCCAAGCAGTGAAAAAAAAACAAAGACAGTGCAAGCGCGATCGAACGGAATCGAAACTAAAATCATGTGAAGTGGCGGGCGGAAAGGAGCTCAGCTACGGTGGAAATGAAACTACAACTAACGCCGAACCGGACAACTTCCCATTCTGCGTCTTCGTTTCATTTCCCAAAGCTCCCCGTCGATACCAAAGTTTTTGCGTCGAAGCTACTAAAGAAATTTCGCGCTTTCCTTTTCGCCTCTTTCGCCTTCCCTTCGATATCTATCCAACCACCGGCTTCGACTTTATTTCTTTCACCCGTCTATTCGCCCGATAGTCGACGGTCGGCCATTCTTTGGTATCGGCCAGGCGGACTAACAAGAAGTAAGACTCGTTTGAAAAATTTGGACCGGGCTTTACAATCGCTGCTTGTCGTAATGTCGCAAATTTGAAAAAAATTTTCAATTCGAGAAACCAAACTATTCGACACTTCGAAAATTTTTGGGACTCTGAAAATTTTTTCCGAGTTTAGGAATCGAGACCTCTTCTATACTAAGGAAAACCACTAATGTTCCGCCGCATAATGTCTCCGTTTTCCGGCTCATTTTTAGCGATTGGACGGGGACATTGCCCCATCCAACCGCCAGCCGACTTTCAGGAACCGTCGTTTTCAAAGTTGGGACTTAGAAAATTTTCGACGAGTGGGAATTTTTTACGGTCGCAAGTCATCACGACACGCCCGACCAACCCATTTGAGAGCCGCCACGCCTCGACGGTGTGACGGCTTTTTTTCGAATCGACGGGTCTCGCTCACTCCTCTCTCGCGCCGACCAGAGGCCGGGCGAGAGAGTCGTTGCCAAACACCGTCGTCGGAAATGGGAGAATTTGAGTGGGAATTTTTTACGGTCGCGAGTCATCACGACACGCCCGACCAACCCATTTGAGAGCCGCCACGCCTCGACGGTGTGACGGCTTTTTTTCGAATCGACGGGTCTCGCTCACTCCTCTCTCGCGCCGACCAGAGGCCGGGCGAGAGAGTCGTTGCCAAACACCGTCGTCGGAAATGGGAGAATTTGAGTGGGAATTTTTTACGGTCGCGAGTCATCACGACACGCCCGACCAACCCACTTGAGAGCCGCCACGCCTCGACGGTGTGACGGCTTCTCTTTTCGAATCGACGGGTCTCGCTCACTCCTCTCTCGCGCCGACCAGTGGCCGGGCGAGAGAGTCGTTGCCAAACACCGTCGTCGGAAATCGAGAAAATTTTCATTTCCATTTCCATTTTTTTTCATCGGCCTTTATACGTCCAAGTCCCGCCAACCACGTCACTACCACGTCGTCGGGACTTAGAAAAATTTTTCAATTTTTCGGACTTAGAAAATTTTTCAACTTTCTTTTTTTCGACAACCTCTTCCCTATATAGGAAAGTAGTGGATGTTCCGGGCAGTAACTGTACGAAAAAGTCGATTTCCGAATTTTTGCCGGACTTTCACCTGAGCTCAGGCCGGGCCGCCCGCTCAACTGCCGCCCGGTCACCACCAAAAACCGGTCTTGGAAATTTTCGGACTTAGAAAATTTTTCAACTTTTTTCTTTCTCGACAACCTCTTCCCTATATAGGAAAGTAGTGGATGTTCCGGGCAGTAACTGTACGAAAAAGTTGATTTCCGAAATTTTGCCGGGCTTTCACCAGAGCTCAGGCGGGGCTTACCATCACACCCGCCGACCGGTCACCACCAAAAACCGGTCTTGGAAATTTTAGGACTTAGAAATTTTTTCCAACTTTTTTCTTTCGCTCTTTCTCGCCATTTTTAGCCGTCTTTGCTCGTCCCAGTGCCGCCTATAGCTTCACTATCCGTCGTCGGGACTTAGAAAAATTTTTCAATTTTTCGGACTTAGAAAATTTTTTCAATTTTCATTTTCGACAACTCTTCCTATATAGGAAAGTAGTGGATGTTCCGGGCAGTAACTGTACGAAAAAGTTGATTTCCGAAATTTTGCCGGACATTCACCTGAGCTCAGGCCGGGCCGCCCGCTCAACTACCGACCGGTCTCCACCAAAAACCGGTCTTGGAAATTTTAGGACTTAGAAATTTTTTCCAACTTTTTTTCTTTCGCTCTTTCTCTCTTTTTCAGCCGCCTTTGCTCGTCCCAGTGCCGCCTATAGCTTCACTATCCATCGTCGGGACTTAGAAAAATTTTTCAATTTTTCGGACTTAGAAAATTTTTTCAATTTTCATTTTCGACAACCTCTTCCCTATATAGGAAAGTAGTGGATGTTCCGGGCAGTAACTGTACGAAAAAGTTGATTTCCGAAATTTTGCCGGACATTCACCTGAGCTCAGGCCGGGCCGCCCGCTCAACTACCGACCGGTCCTCCACCAAAAACCGGTCTTGGAAATTTTAGGACTTAGAAATTTTTTCCAACTTTTTTTCTTTCGCTCTTTCTCTCTTTTTCAGCCGCCTTTGCTCGTCCCAGTGCCGCCTATAGCTTCACTATCCATCGTCGGGACTTAGAAAAATTTTTCAATTTTTCGGACTTAGAAAATTTTTCAATTTTCATTTTCGACAACCTCTTCCTATATAGGAAAGTGGTGGATGTTCCGGGCAGTAACTGTACGAAAAAGCTCATTTCCGAGAGGGTCGCCGGACTTTCACCAGAGCCCGGGCCGGGCCGCCCGCTCAACTGCCGACCGGTCTCCACCAAAAACCGGTCTTGGGAATTTTTCGGACTTAGAAATTTTTTCCAACTTTTTTTTCTTTCGCTCTTTCTCTCTTTTTCAGCCGCTTTCATTCATCCAAGTCCCGGCTACAGCGTCACTACCCCCGTCGTCGGGACTTGGAAAAATTTTTCATTTTTTCGGACCTCTGACATTTTTTCAACTTTTCTTATTTTTCAACTTTTTGACACTGTCTCGCTTCGCCCGTCGGATCGACTTCATTCCGTAGATATCAAGTCACATCTTTCGGCCAAAGCTCAGCAGCTTTTTGACATTTTTTGAAAATTTGCTATTTTTTTTCATTTCCAACTTATTTTTATTCCTGTCTGTCGTTCTCCTTCTCTCTCTTTCTTTTTCGCGGTATTTCATCTACTTTCGACCGCCAATTTTTTTTTTTTTTCAAGCTTTCATTTTCTCTCGGCTGATCGTGTTTGTCCAATATCCACGCAAAAAATGCGAGCCAATATAAATATGAAGATGAAATTTGACGGCCAAATTATCATTTCAAGTGCCGCTCTACGGCTGGCTACTTTTTTTTTTATCTGTCTTTAACGCGTGTCTTTAACTTTTTTTCTCTCTCTCTCTCTCGAAAAAAAAAAGACAAGTCCACAACACACAACTGACGAACGATTGAGACTTCTGCCTTCTTTTTTTTTGCCTTTGCCTTGGACAAGCCGCCGCGCAAGCATATGAGATTTTTTATCGCGGACTTGTCTCATCTGGCAAGACAAATCTTCCGGTCTCATTTGAAGGGCTGAGTCTCAAAAGATCGCAGTGTGAATTTGGACTGCTCTACCGTGTACAACACCCCGGCCGGCACTCGAGTCGTCTACAAATGATTTGGCGTCTGACCTCTGGGTTCTCGCGCAACTTTGCAGCTGCGCTTACTTTAGTCGGGTAAAAAGAAAGAGGCGAACCGGAGCATGACTGGCATTCCCGTAGCGGATACCCAGCATAGCCGTCAGCGAACCTCCCCTCTGAAAACCGCGGCTCGAGAATGAAGCGCCGACCAGGCATTCGTCCGAAACGAAACGAAAAGGCCGGAACCCCCTCGCTGATGGAGCGAGTTTTAAATCTCTAACCGAGACGGGTC
>NW_025804908.1:0-27305 GCF_021234035.1 Daphnia pulicaria | reverse complement strand
ACCTGTTACAAGACGATAATCAAGATGGTGTCCAACGGCCTGGTTGACGGAATAGAACTAAAGGATAATTCTACGCCATCTAGCATCTGCCCAGGCTGCGCGTTCGGTAAAATGCATCGCCTACCATTCGAATCTGGCCGTCGCAGAGCTACAAAAGTTGGAGAGATCATCCACTCCGACGTCTGTGGACCAATGGAGCCACCATCACCTGGCGGAGCGAGATACTACGTCTCATTTAAAGACGACCTCAGTGGGTATCGTGTAATATATTTCTTGCGGCTAAAATCTGAAGTATTCGATCGATTCAAACTTTTCGTATGTAAAATCGAAAGTGAAACTAATCAATCAGTTCGCACTCTGCGCTCCGATGGGGGTGGTGAATTCATCAGTAAAGAATTCAACGAATGGCTTACCGAAAAATCAATCCGCCACGAAATCAGTGCTGCACACACTCCTCAACACAATGGCGTTTCAGAACGAGATCATCGTACAATCGGAGAAGCGGAGCGGAGCTCGATGCACACGAACAACATTCCACTCGAATTGTGGGCGGAATCGTACAACTGCGCCAACTACACCCTCAACCGCACCTTATCGAGCAGTGCATCAGCCACTCCATTTGAATTATGGTTTGGACGCAAACCAAATCTCAGCCACTTGCGCATATTTGGGTGCGAGGCCTACATGCACGTGCCAGATTGTGATCGCCACAAGTTAGAGCCGAAGAGCATCAAATGTCTATTCGTCGGATATTGTGAAACTACCAAAGCATATCGCCTATGGGACCCTGTTGATCGCAGACTGAAAATAAGCCGTGACGTCATCTTCAACGAGTCGCCAGCCCATGATGTATCAACTCATCATGACTCTCTCAAATCTTCTCATCCAGCTAACGAATGTCTCAATCCCAGCGACCAAATCCCAGCGACTGGACCACGCCACTCAAGCAGAACGCCACAACCAAAGAAACTTTGGGCAGAATTTGCATCCACAGATAAACCCGATCTGACAACTCCCATCATCGAGCCTTCTTCATTCAAACTGGCCATGGCCAGCCCCGATTCCGACAAATGGAAAATAGCTATGGACGAGGAATACCAGTCCCTCATGGATAATCACACCTGGTCTTTGGCACCCCTCCCTCATGGGCGATCAGCAATTGGATGTCGATGGACGTATAAGCTGAAGCATGGTTCTGATGGGACTATCCAACGTTACAAGGCCAGATTCGTAGCGAAGGGATACAGTCAGCGACCAGGCTTAGACTTCACAGAGACATACGCCCCTGTAGTTAAACTCGATTCTCTCCGAGCAATTTTATCCATCGCTGCAAACCGTGACCTAGACATGATACAACTTGACGTAAAGACGGCCTTTCTTTACGGAGAAGTCGCGGAAGAACTGTACATCAGTCAACCAGAGGGATTCATCGTAGCTGGACAGGAGTCACTCGTCTGCCGCCTCCACAAAGGACTCTACGGCCTCAAGCAGTCGTCCCGACTGTGGAACTTAACTTTTGATTCTTTCCTTACTAGCTTTGGCTTCATCAGCAGCTCAGCGGATCCATGCGTATATTTTCGAGAAAACGCATCCGAGTTCACTATCTTTGCTCTCTGGGTCGACGATTGCCTCCTATGCAGTACCAGTTCATCGGTCAACACGGCTATACTATCCTATCTAACATCCCACTTCTCTATGACTTCTGGGTCAGCAGATCTATTCATTGGCCTTCAAATCTCTCGAGACCGTGCTCAAAGAAAATTGCTCCTATCTCAACCTCAATACCTGCAGCGCATCATCGAGCGTTTCCATATGACCAACAGTAATCCTTCCAGCACTCCAGCAGATCCCAATGCTCGACTAGACTCCTCCATGTCTCCTTCTACCTCTGACGAAATCAAGGCCATGAACAACACTCCATACAGCGAGGCCATTGGATGTCTCACATATGCTGCCGTCTGCACCCGCCCGGACATTGCCTTTGCGGTTGGCCAGGCAGCCCGTTTCTGCCAAAATCCAGGCAAAGCCCACTGGTCTGCCGTTAAACGCATCATATCATATCTTGCAGGTACCACAACTCATGGTCTTCTCTTCTCCGGAAAGGGTCGCACCACCCTCGTCGGATACACAGACTCTGACTACGCCGGTGACAAAGATACTCGTCGCTCCACATCTGGTTTCATCTTTCTTCACCTCGGCGGTGCCATATCGTGGGGTAGTACCAGACAATCATGCACCGCTCTTTCCACCACAGAGGCGGAATACATTGCAGCTAGTAACGCCACCAAAGAAGCCATATGGGTCCAACGTCTCCTCTTACAAATCGGTCATCTTCAGCCAGGCCCCGTCCGTCTTTTGTGTGACAATCAGAGCGCGATCAGTTTGGTACACAATCCCGCTCATCACCAACGCACGAAACACATAGACGTGAGGTTTCACTTCATCAGAGAGAAACAATCAGATGGCGTCATCGATGTAGTCTACATCCCAACCGACCATCAACTCGCCGACATATTCACGAAGCCAACTGCTACTCATCGTTTCAACTTTCTCCGAGACCGCATCGGCATGGCTTCCTCTGTCGCCATTTAATCCATACGATATTTTTTCTTCTTTCTGTTTATCAATCCTTATTTCTTGATTACTCGGTTTGAGGGGGAGTGTTGATGTTGACTGTTATCTACACAACGCCATCTACCCGTCATGTCTCAATGCAAACCCACGCAGACGATCGCCTTACTTTCTGTTTAAGTACTTGTCAATCTTATAACGTTTCTTCTGTGTTTCTCTATTACGTTCATCGTACGTATGAGATTTTGTTCTCTTGAGTCCTACTTCTTCATCGTTCGATACTGAAAGACGTGTACTCTTTACTCATCCTAATCTGGTAATACAAATCTCATATTCAAGTTATATATTGTTCATATGTGTCAATCAAATATTAACACTCTCCACGGCCTCCTCCTCCGACACGATTCGTATGACGGACGTCCCAGACATCCCATCAACAGTCGCACCTAGCCCGTGCCAAGTTTCACTGCCCCCGGTGGCGATGCTTGACTCTCGATCGGATACCCAAAGCCAACAACCTCCAGCTGCCATAGACACAGAGGCTACAGAGTCAACAGACTGCCAGTCAAACGGGAGAGAGGACGATCAAGCCACCAACCAACCCGAAGCCCCATCATCGCAATTTTTTAATAAATGGGAACCACGAATAGCCGCGTGCTCGTCCTTCGCCGACCTGGATCAAGCATCCACGGAATTAACAGCCGACTGGCACATGATGACCACATCGGTAGACGAGGCCACCACCACCCGCCCCGCTCGGCAGCCCAGGCCAGTCAGTGACGACCAACAAAAGAAGCGCCGGACCCAGTCTCGCCAGCAGCAACGCATCAAGCGACGGTCGAACAGTGCCCTCTGGTCTCAGATAAGCAGGATGCAAAAACTCTTCAATCGGTACCCCCGCCGGGCTGTGAGAAAAGTGCTTGGCGAGAACTCCCAAGCTTACACGGGGACAACTGAGGACGCCACCCAATTTCTGCGACGAACCTACACTCGCCCCCGACCATCTGCAGGGGAAGTGAATAGTGCCCGCCAAGCCTACGACAGTTGTAACTGGGCAAAGCCGTCACCAGTAGAATTATCCGTCCTGGCTTCTCCACCAACGAAAGAAGAGATCGCACAGAAGCTCAAGAGAGCCACCAACACAGCCCCTGGGGCTGATGGAATAGAGTACCGTGACATCATCAAGCTCGATCCGGAGGGGAAACTTCTGGAAAAGCTGTATGAGGCGGTTTGGCGCCTTGGCATACCCACGGGATGGAAGTCAGCGAGGATCATTCCAATCTTCAAAAAGGGGGATCCGACAGATTTCAGCAACTTTCGACCAATATCTCTCCTGTCCACTCTCTACAAGGTCTTTTCGGGTACCATCGCGTCGCGACTTTGTACGGTGGCCAGCAACAACGAGTGGCTGTCAGCCGAACAGAAAGGATTTCTCCCAGGAGCCCACGGAATTCAGGAGCACTCCATGCTTCTGGAAACTGCCATTGGGGAAGCAAAGCACCTCCGCAAGGATCTCACCATTTGTTGGCTTGACCTCGCCAACGCATTCGGCTCTCTTCCGCATGACTATCTGGAGGAACTGTTTAACAGCCTCCCAATACCCATCGAGCTCCAGTCAACATTGGCCGACATCTACAGGGACAACATATCTCAATTTGTAGTCAACGACGACCTCGTCCCGATTGCATCAACGTCCGGAGTACGGCAGGGCGACGGCCTGAGCTCCATCGTTTTCAACCTGGCGGCTGAACCTCTCCTCAGGTGCGCAAAGGCTCCCAGCAACGCTGGATTTCCCATGCTTGGCACCACTGCCAAGGCTACCTCATATGCCGACGACATCTCGGTTATAGGGCAGCGCCCAGCCCAGCTCCAGATCACCATCGACGCTATGTGCTCCGTCGCCTCCACTTTAGGGCTCCAATTCAACGGAGCTAAGTGCGCGGCCATAACCTTCACCAAAGGCAAAGTGGACACGTCAGCCCCCCTTCGAATAGACGGAAAGCCAATCAGGACGCTTGGTGATGGCGACAATGAGACTTACCTCGGGGTTCCAATTGGGTCCCGCCTCCTTTTCCGTCCTGCCACATCCATACCCGACAGCCTCGTGAAGGTTGCTGACTCTGACCTTGCGCCATGGCAAAAGCTCGAGGTCTTCCGCAGCCACCTTCTTCCCTCCATCTCGCATCACCTAGCAACTGGTCGTGTCGAAAAATCTTTTCTACACGACCTCGACAAGAATTGCGCAGACTTTCTCCGTCTGGTGGCCAACGTCCCACACAATGCTCACACAGACTTCCTCTATGCCGATCGTCGGGCCGGCGGCCTTGGAGCCACGCGTCTCTCGGAGGATGCCGACGTATGGACAATCGCACGGGCGGCCCAACTTCTTGACAGCTCCGACGCCGTCGTCAGCTCAGTGGCCAGGGCGCAAGCCTCAAAAAACATCTACAACGCCCTAAAGATTGAACCAACCACCGCTTTACTGTCCGACTACCTCTCAGGCTCCCAAACTGGGGGTCTCTATGACATCCGCTTCGCTAGCACAGGAGCAAATACCTGGTCAAGGGCCAGGCGGGCCGCCAAAAGACTTAGGGTGAGGATTGACGTATCCAGCGACGACACAAAAACTTTACTGGTTGCTGACGACGTCTCCACAACCTCGGTCAAGGCAGTCCGGGGCCTCCGTTCCGTCATCCGCAGCCGACACACATCAAACCTCTGCTCAGCACCCCATCAGGGAGTCGTGGCCAAAGGACTCATGCTCGAGCTGAAATCATCCGACATGGCCCGCCTCATATCGTGCAGAACAACTCTCAATTTCGACGATTGGGAGCTCATCCATCAGACCAGGCTCGGTCTCCTCCCTCTCCATGGAGCTCCTGGATACCAACCGAGCGACAAGAGCTGCCGGAAGTGTGGTCGCCAACTTGAGACCACCACTCATGTCCTCAATGCCTGCCCCAACAACCTTCCCTGCATGACCTTAAGGCACGACGCGGTGCTCACTCGACTCAACGCCACCCTCACACGAGCAGGACACACCACTCGCGTGAACAAATGTTACGACGGTACCCTTCTCCGTCCTGACCTCCTCATTACTTCAGTCGAACCACCCGTCATCATCGACATCACCATCCCGTTTGATGAGCCGGAGAACCTGCAGTTGGCGCACGATGAAAAGGTGCGAAAATACTCTCCACTTACAACAACCATCCCATTCGTCGTCGGCTCACTGGGATCTTGGCTAACCTCAAACGATGCCATAGCAACAACACTAGGCATTACCTCCCGATCCTGGAACTCAACCAGGAGAGACACTCGCCTGCTGGCCATCAAGGGATCACTCGCAATTGCCAGGCAGCACATCTGCCGTCCGAACCAGGACCCCACAACACCGGCAGAGCAAGAACCCCAGGCCCAATCACCCCCTTCGTGACACTAGTCTTTGTTTTTCCACCATCTTTCTACATGTAACTAGTTCAATTCTATATTCGCAACACTATGATTCGCCATATTTTATTCTTTTCCATTTTGTATTATATTTCCTACATGTCGTGTATATGTTGTTTTACCACAATTTTTTACCTTTAACTAGTTCCATTTCATATTCGCAACACTATGATTCGCCATATTTTATTCTTTTCCATTTTATTTCCTATATGTCGTTGCTCCAAAGTCGGAGAATATACACTTTTAAATTTTCAAAACCGGAAGTACGAAAACGCACAAATAAAAACATGAACTTTACCACATATTTTACGAGGATCACGAATATGTGGTTCTTTTGTGCGTCAGATCAATATTTACTAAACTACTGACAGAAATAAGTAAACCGGAAGTAGAAAAAAACACATTATTTAAAAATCTAACAAGTGAGCTTTGTTGGGGGAATAGTTATCTTTTGTTATCACTACAAAATTACCACCAAAAACGGTCGATAAAGGTTTAAAGAGATGTTCAAAGTAACTGAAACTGACTGTTTTGACAGCTGCAAATTTTCAAAAAGCCATCTAGCGTTAGAAAAAAGAAACGTCTAAGTAAAACTTCGTTGGCGCGTAAGAAGGGCCTGTTTTGGAAACTAGACAGAGTCTAACGCAACTAAAGACTATTGGTAGATAACCTACGAAAATAATTCAATTGATGGGTACCTGGGCACAATCCCGTGGTGAATGATGACAAGTGTGTCACAGCGGGAGGAAGCGAACACTGAAGTGATCCAACTCGTCAATGATGTAAGAAAGTACGAAGCAGTGAAGCTAGATGAGCGGACGTTGGGAAGAAAAGGATGGAGAAGAACGTTGGTGGAAGTCCCTCCCGAGGTCCCTCCTACATTTAATCGTTATTTAACAAAGGCCAGAACAAGCTACAGATATCTTGCGTCATCTGTAAAAAAAAATTATTACATTAATGAAAATGTAATAATCAATAAAGCATATCAATCTTTACCTTTTCTACGAGCACACTGTTCATGATGAAAAAACCGTAAAAATGGAATTCACAGTGATGTACCAACAGCATTACTCCTCTGGTTGAAATCAATTTCCTGATGTTAAAGAAAGTGTCATGAAGTATTGCAGTAATATGGTGAAAGGTGATATTGATGCTTACTTTTATCATTGGGGCTGACAAATTCAGTAAGGCTGACTTTTTTCACACAGATCAGTATGCAGATGGTAGATGTAACGCACATTGCAGGTATTCACTTCAAACTCTTCATGTCACTGAAGCTGAAACTCTAAGTAGCAATGGAATAAGGAAAATGATCTACATTACTTACAAATTTACACAAATTTACCTATGAAAAATAAAACTACCTATCTCACAGCTGGGTTGCCTTCTAAACGAGTGTAGAAACAGCCATAACAACAAACGTGCTGCTACAGGTTACACAACCAAAATTGCAAGATTCAGAAAATATCCTACGGTTCACGAGCAAGAATACCTACATTACATAAAAATCTGAATTATAATGGTTTTAGTATTAATGCTTCATTGTTCTAGTGTGGTAGTAGTAAAGGGAAAGTACCTTATCTCTGCACATTGTCTAATTCCACCATATGCTTCAAATATGAGTTTTAGGCTTTTGACAGCACAAGGAGCTAATGGATGGAAGGTGACTAAGTAAACTTTTTGGAGTGACTGACAGTATGCATCTAAAATTTTAAGAAATAAATGATTATAATATACAAAAAAAGGACACTAGATCAAGATAAACCTACATATAACACGAAGTTGAATTCGGTATTTGAAATTACAGAAAAATACGTGTAAATTAGCAACAATTTATTTTGCCATGTTTCATGATGCAGGAACAACAATGGCGACAATGCGACATCTAGTAATGAGTTTTTGCACTGTATACGAATTTAAAGAATCAATTGGTTCGGTTCTACCAGCCATTCAATGGAAAGCTTCCCACAAAACCAATACTTCCTTAAACATGTTTGGGAATGAGGATCACAAAAATCAGATTCTTTTCGTCGTCAGATAGATAATTACAATTAGAGAACTATTTAGAAACCGGAAGTAAACAAGCTTCGTCTGGGCTAAATGCCCTACTAAATAGAATCTGGTTGGGAAACTTCGTCTGCTACTAAATTACACAGTACACATCACAATTCACAAGTTACTTCAAAAAATCAAACAAGATAAATTCAGATTCGGATATTGAGGTTTGTTTAACCGTTTATAAAAAACACAGCAATTAATGATTCTACTTCTGGACTTAATGTTTTCTGTTGTGACATTGGTGCTTGTGACAACAGAAATCAAATGGTACAATCCAGTAATGAAAGCTTTGTCTTCCAAAGGTAAATAGTTTCTATTTTCAAGGGTCCTGCATTTAAACAAACTACTGTTGCATTTTATATGTATCTCATTTCAGGTTAACTTTTTGCTGTCACATTGTAGTACATCTCCAAGATATTGCTGCATTCCCCAGATCCAATTCTTTGCTGTTATCTATTTGGACAATTGGAAGACAATGCCACCATTCAAGAGGTTGTGGTGACCACCATTTGAGTACTAATTTACGACAACCTGAGATTGATTAAATTTACAGATAATAATACAATTAATATTACAGAAATCTTAGAAAAATTACCAACCTATTTAGTTAAGTGGTGATAAATATACCCTCTAATTACAAGTCGGCCCAGATGTTTAAACCCCCTTCCCACCATCAAACCGTGATATTATGTATGTACACTCTCTGTATTATGTTTTTAAAAATGTTTTTACCATTAAGAATTCTGTTACTGACTGACAGCACATCTAGACACCTCCCCTCCCTGTGATGGCATATGTAAACGGCCCCTCTGTCAAATCAGCATGTCACAATCACTTTCCATTCCAATTAGACCTAAGACCAAGTAAATTCTGGCGAGAAGACGCGAAAAAAAGCAACAAAACACAAAACAAAACTAACAGCTTTTTAAACTCAAACCACATTCATAGTAACAAATAAAGAACACACTGAAGGAGTATACTAGAAATAAAAACAATGGGAAAATAACCACTGGCGTAATTTCGATTTTGTTCAATAAGTACTCCTTAAACCAGGGGAGACGATGGGCAACAGCATCAGCACATTAGATTAATATATCTGCAACTCGGTACACAACGGTACTGTAACACCGTTAGCAATTTCAGCTTTGACTTCAAACATCAACCAACAGCGGAAAGAACCTATGAAACAAATTAGATATAAAGCAACATCAACTTGTTGTAAATGTTCAAGAAGCTTCCCAATTTAGGCACTTGGCATGCAGCAAGTCGAAATGTTCTGATTTGGATGGAAACAGCTTCAAATTAACCTGGCTGACAGAACCTAAGACATGAAAGAAATGTTATGCATTGTCTAGCATACATAATCAGTAAAAATCTGTAGAATTCTACGTATAGAATAGAGAACAGTAAGCGATTAAATTTCTCTAAACAATAATTTCAGATTAATTATCTGTGTAAATGAAATAATCACAACTGGAGAGCTTACTGAAGACCAGAGACCTGAAAGAAATCTCGATTGTGGAGTATTCCGGTTTACAGGATTTCACCTATAAGTAGTAAGTAACAAGGATTAACTATATCACCACGTTAGGAGGAATGCAGTACCATATTGATACAGAAAGTACATACCAAATCCCAGCACTTCTCCACTTCTGAGGTAGGAACATTCTGACCATGATGGATATATCTTCATCGTCAGACATTCATGGAATGGATTCATTTTCATGGATAGAACCACACATTCATTGGACTGGACCATTTCATCTCTATTGACAAAGAGCACTCCGGGAAAACAGTCAGCTGCAGATATCTGAAAATATATCTAGAATGCAAGAAGATTTATTGGCTAAATGTTGTGTTACATGTCAATTAAGACAGATAAACCATTTTAAGTTCATTTAAGCCAACACGAACAATCAAGACCAAAATAACATCGCTCATGAGAACCTCTGCTCTACATCCATTCTAAAGATATTTTTCAAGTTGGTCGAAAGATGTTATGGCACAATGCAATAACCCGATAGACAGCTACTCAAATGGTGCTAGTAATTATACACAAATTACCAAAAAGCCTAGAATGTGACCACAGACCCGAGAACATCACTAAAGCTACAGGTAACGACGCGACAGGCGGCCACCATTTTGAATAATTTAGCAGTAATTGTAGAGGAGTGGGCAGGGTTGCATGAATAGGACTAATAAGACAGAACCTCAAACTTCGGTTTTTCTCCTGCAATTGTAAAAATATAAATTCTTATAAGAAAACAAGCACGTAATTATAAATTATGAGTTATGAAAATTATGAGTTATGAGTTACAGACCAAAGAAATCGGCAAGGATTTCTTATAATTGAGGCGGATGGCTGCCAAACTACAAGATCTTCGCTCAAGGATTACTCGATTCCACGTCATCTTAGAAAACAGATTAGGGGATGAAGTCAAGTGCAAAATCTTCTACAAAAGCATTTCCTGCCGATCACAGATAAAACGATCGACTAAGCTCAAAAGATGGAACCGAGCCTGATCAGCTGAGCCTGGTATCATTGCCTGTTGATCGTTTAGAAAGGGTAAATCTGAGATGATGTTCAGAAATACAAAAATATAGTTTTAGCTCTGCAGTAAGGTAATGATAATGAAAGGGTGATGACGATAAATGTAGTGAAATAATTTGACCTGGGATTGGGATTGAATAAAACTGAAATATGAACAGCAGTCCTTGACGAGTTGGGCAGGTTCATTGCCCTGCATTGAAATTTGTGTGTACATATTGATGTAAACAGGTGATGCCTTCTATATTTTTTGGTCCTCCTAATCTGTAAATTAACAAATGAAAAATTTCCTAAAAGTTAAGAGAAACGAAGAATAACAACAGTTATGATATACAAATTTTCATTAAGCAGTGGATGTGCATAAAAATTAACTGTTTCTTTCACAGTTATTGGGCATTTGGAGTAATTATCACAGTTATGATCAATCAGTTTCATCATTAGCATCCAACACTAAAATATGTCATGACGAAATGCATTTGTTCTCCAACCTAACAAAATGTAATCTTCAATAATACAATTACAGTTTGACTGTGTCCTCTCTACTTTACACAGTCTAAATACGACCATAAAATAAAAAAAAGTAATAAAAAGTTCAAAGCAATCTTAAGTAACACTTCTTTTTACGTCATTACAAAAGGTAAAACATTACTAACCAGTCCAACACCATTACACACCAACACCGAATTACAGCCGCGTGACAGACGTGCAGACGACAATCAAAATCAAACATATTGAAGTTTTCGAAAGTTGCAGCACCAGGCCACCAGCATAATCAATCAGTAACAAAATTAAAGTAGCTCAGAAATTTACACCCAAAAGATCAGCTTAAAACGAGAGACACGAATATTGGTTTAAAAAAATTATTTGACCAGTAGAAGTGTTTCAAAACTGAATTCAAAGAATTCGACATCAGTGCCATCTACTCACAACTAGCGGCAACATGAAAAACATAGAATTTATCGCATCCTGTTCTCCTTGACCTGGGGAACAAGAATATCGGTTTTTTAAAGTGATCCGACCAGTAGAAATACTTTAAAATGCAATTTGAAAGTTTCGACATCAGCGCCAACTATTGGCAACTAGCGGCAACATGAAAAAACCGATAATTTATCGAATCCTGCTCTCTTTGACCTGGGAAACAAGATTATCGGTTTTTTGAAGTGATCCACCCAGTAGAAATACGTTAAAATGCAATTGGAAAGTTTCGACATAAGCGCCATCTAAATCAGCGCCACCAAGTGGCAAGTGTTGTAACTAAACGCGATTTTGATCTCATCGTGCTCAGCGTGAAATGCTGATCAAGAATATATCCTAGATTGCCTGTTTCTGAGCATTTTTAGTAAGTATGGAAAGCAGCGCCACCAAGTGGCAAGTGTTGGAACTAAACCCGATTTTGATCTCATCGTGCTCAGCGTGAAATGCTGATCAAGAATATATCCTAGATTGCATGTTTCTGAGCATTTTTAGTAAGTCTGGAAAGCAGCGCCACCAAGTGGCAAGTGTTGGAACTAAACCCGATTTTGATCTCATCGTGCTCAGCGTGAAATGCTGATCAAGAATATATCCTAGATTGCATGTTTCTGAGCATTTTTAGTAAGTCTGGAAAGCAGCGCCACCAAGTGGCAAGTGTTGGAACTAAACCCGATTTTGATCTCATCGTGCTCAGCGTGAAATGCTGATCAAGAATATATCCTAGATTGCCTGTTTCTAAGCATTTTTAGTAAGTATGGAAAGCAGCGCCACCAAGTGGCAAGTGTTGGAACTAAACCCGATTTTGATCTCATCGTGCTCAGCGTTTCACGCTGGGTTGGTTAGGTTAGGTTAGGTTAGGTTAGGTTAGGTTAGGTTAGGTTAGGTTAGGTTAGGTTAGGTTAGGTTAGGTTAGGTTAGGTTAGGTTAGGTTAGGTTAGGTTAGGTTAGGTTAGGTTAGGTTAGGTTAGGTTAGGTTAGGTTAGGTTAGGTTAGGTTAGGTTAGTTGTTCAGTCAAAGCAAAAATAAAAATGTTTTGGGCATGGCCACCGGGAAAAAAGAGAAGAATAGAAAGAGCCGTGTTAATGTGAAATGTGTTTTATTTGTGCGAATATTTTTTCAAATTTCTTCTTTTTATTTCTTTGATTAACTCCAGATTGGAAGAGCCAAAGGGCACGTGAAGAAGTCCAGGCTCACCGAACCCGCCACCCCCAGATCATGCCGAGCTCTTAGGCTATCTCGAACAGTCGTGATGCACGCGAGGAAGCCTGAACTAGTTCCGAATTCCCAGCTTTCCTTCCGTCGAAAATCAAACTTTCTTCTTCTTCGGGTGTTGAGGTAATTTAAAGATGGATTTCAAGTAAAATAGTTGAAACATGCTGCACGAGCCTAGTTTTTCTTTTCAATTTAATATTTTTTAAGAATTAAAATCTTGGTGATATTTGGTAGAATTGAGTTAAGCTAGCCGTTTTTGATGAAAATAAATTCGAAAAATTTTAAGATGACTCAACGTAGGAAATAAATTGTTTGTTGGACGTGTGTCGAATAAAGTTGATTGTAAAGAATTTTTTAAAAAAGATATTTATTCAATTTTCATTCGAAAAAAGCAAATTGTTGCACATAGGAGAAAAATAAAGGTGGCTGAAGAACTCAGCAAAACAAATTGAGTTAAGCTGAAAGCATTGAATTCCAAAATTAGAAAGTCCTGCAGGAAAAATAAAATTTTTTTTGAAGATCTCGAATTTCCACTTTACAATTTATTTAGTCCATCCGTTTGGATACGTAGAGTCTTGTCTAAATCCGGAAAAATGAAGATGATGAGAATAAAAAATAAATATTTTGAGATATTTGAATATTTTTCCAAGTCCTACAGGGCAATCCATGTATTTTTGCCCCAGATTGTTAGAGATGTAATTTTCCTGTTCTTTTTTTCTTCAAAAAAGTTAAAAAATGAAGTAGTCAAGTGTTGTCTTTGTAGTTTTTTTGTTTTTAAATAAAAAATAAGATATTAAGACCCTTCGTATAGCTGAGTCCGTTGCTATCTATGAATATTTTATTTCTTTGTTGAGTCAATGTTGCGATTGGTGTCTGAATTTATTAAATTCCAGAAAAATTGGAAGATTTTTTTAGTGATCCATATGTGTATGATTTTTTCGAAATCGATGGGAATGTGTTGTTGCATAAATAACTTAAAGATATATTTATTAGATTCTAATTTCTTAGTACAAAAGGGAAATCTAATCCAGTTCGTCAGTTGAGAATCCAAATTTATCTATGCCATAAGCATAGACGCCAGAATTTCGACTCCTATCTCAATATTCTGATTTGGACGGAGTCAGAGAAGGCCCAGAAGGGACCGTTCTCTACTGGATCCCTTACTTATCGTTAAAAATATTTTAAAAAGTTAACACAAATGCAAATTTAAAAATATGTGTCTTCTTTGTTGAGTTTGTGTTTATTTGACGAGTTTCTAGTTGATTTGAAAGTTTTTGTGTTTGTAAAGATGTGTTATTATTTAAAAGGAGGGGGAAAGGAATTGCTTACTTTTGTATTTATTCCATTTTCAATGATTATTCTTTAGGAGCCGCAATGGCGAACCACTAGATGTATCAATACCCACACGTGCCTTTCAAAAGGTGGCAGGAAAACTACCCCTTATCAGACATCGTCACGGTACGAGTGTATCTTACCATTGCTAGAGCAATTAGGCTTGGGTAACTGACACGAGGGAGCAATTACTAGCTCTAAGTCTCATCATAACAAGGCCATACTCGTGAGTGAGTTGAAACGCAAAGCATTAGAACTGCACTCTATGAATTTGGATTTAATAAACGCAGGTGTATATAGCGTGGTAGGAGGGGTGGGTACTTAACATTATTCCCTTGGTTTTGATTCGAGGTGGAAGGGGTGGAACCGCCACAGCCATAGTCTCTTATCGTACACGGGGAAACCAGTCTTAAAACATGCAATAAGATGATTTATAGGTGATTCCCTTGGAGTCGTAAAAGTAGGGAAGAGTGGGACTTAGTTAGCCACTCATAGTAGTTTTACACGTCACGGGGAACGGGTACACATATGTAAAATACACAGAATGCATTAAGACGAAAAATAGCGGTAGCATTAATAAATGCTGATACAGCGGTTCCTACTACCGGTGAAATCCAGGGTCCAGGGCTTCTTCGTCCAGGATTTGCCAGTGGATCTGGCGGGTTCGGTGAGCCTGGACTTCTTCACGTGCCCTTTGGCTCTTCCAATCTGGAG
Organism: Daphnia pulicaria; assembly: GCF_021234035.1. Lineage (NCBI taxonomy): Eukaryota > Metazoa > Arthropoda > Branchiopoda > Diplostraca > Daphniidae > Daphnia > Daphnia pulicaria. The sequence goes on along the minus strand of NW_025804908.1, from coordinate 12,448 downwards.
TTAATCAAAGAAATAAAAAGAAGAAATTTGAAAAAATATTCGCACAAATAAAACACATTTCACATTAACACGGCTCTTTCTATTCTTCTCTTTTTTCCCGGTGGCCATGCCCAAAACATTTTTATTTTTGCTTTGACTGAACAACAAACCTAACCGGTTGCGGGACCGACGCTGATTATGCGATGATATTCTGAGCATTTAGCGTGGCACGGTCTCGTATCCAGGGATCAGGCCCTGTCCTTTACAGAACTAAAAACTTAGACACCGACTTTAACACGTAAAATGGACAAACGTCCCATCAAAAACGGACAATAGTCCCATCAAAAACAGACACCAGTCCCATCACAAAAATCAGAACGTTTCACAATAGAAGAAGTTGAGAAATTGATGAATGTGTTCGCTGCGCGAACTAAGTTCATGGATGTTGTGGTGATCGCTACGCGATCTAAGATCTGGGATGTTGTAAAAATCGCTACGCGATCCAAGGACAGCTCTGGCATGCGCTACGCGCACTAAGCTATAAAACGGGCGTTTTATTGAAGAAATTAAAAAGTGTAAACACTCACGGTCTAACCTAACCTAACCTGGGGTCATTCACTCCATTTTTAGAGTATCGACATGACCCTGAAACTATCGGCGTAACCCTGAATCAACATCAATGGCGTTTTAAAGAAAATGAATTTTTTGGAAAGTTGTTAATTACTACCGCTAGATGGCGTTTTGAAGAAACTCATTTTTTGAAAAAAGTTGTTAACAACTACCGCTAGATGGCGTTTTTTTAAATTATCAAATCACTATCGCGGAGACTGAATCACTCTCCCGGTGATCACTTCACTGTCGCGGAGACTGAATCACTCTCGCGGAGAGCACTTCACTGTCGTGGAGACCACTTCACTATCGCGGAGACCGCTACACTATCGCGGAGACCAAAACACTCTCGCGGAGAGCACTTCACTATCGCGGAGACCGCTACACTATCGCGGAGACCGAACCACTATCTCGGAGACCGAAACACTCTCGCGGAGAGCACTTCACTATCGCGGAGACCGCTACACTATCGCGGAGACCGAAACACTCTCGCGGAGAGCACTTCACTATCGCGGAGACCGCTACACTATCGCGGAGACCGAACCACTCTCGCGGAGAGCACTTCACTGTCGCGGAGACCACTTCACTATCGCGGAGACCGCTACACTATCGCGGAGACCGAAACACTCTCGCGGAGAGCACTTTACTATCGCGGAGACCGCTACACTGTCGCGGTGAGCGCTCCACTGACGCGGACATCGCCAAACGGTAGACGACAAAAAATCACGCCGATATCTGCTCACGCCGACTCCCGAACTATCACGCCGGGGGCGGGATAAGAAAAATACTCGTTTTTCCCACGGTCACCCCTATCGCCGACACCGGAGCACTCTCGCGGAGACCGATCCACTGACGCGGACATTGTTGGCCGCGTGGGAACCAAGGCCACACAAAAGGGATTAAAGTCTTTTTCACCAAAATTAAATACGCCCCCTTCCGGCGAGTGGACTATATAAGCAGCGCGCCTCATGGCCAGAGCTCAGTCGGCTGCCGGAGCTCACCCGAGCAACATCTACTCTACAGGACCAGCACCACCCAGGAAGAGGCCCCACGTGCTGGATGACCCTGGAAAAAGGACAAGAGGCGCTTCCGACCAGATCCACTGGCAAATCCTGGACGAAGAAGCCCTGGACCCTGGATTTCACCGGTAGTAGGAACCGCTGTATCAGCATTTATTAATGCTACCGCTATTTTTCGTCTTAATGCATTCTGTGTATTTTACATATGTGTACCCGTTCCCCGTGACGTGTAAAACTACTATGAGTGGCTAACTAAGTCCCACTCTTCCCTACTTTTACGACTCCAAGGGAATCACCTATAAATCATCTTATTGCATGTTTTAAGACTGGTTTCCCCGTGTACGATAAGAGACTATGGCTGTGGCGGTTCCACCCCTTCCACCTCGAATCAAAACCAAGGGAATAATGTTAAGTACCCACCCCTCCTACCACGCTATATACACCTGCGTTTATTAAATCCAAATTCATAGAGTGCAGTTCTAATGCTTTGCGTTTCAACTCACTCACGAGTATGGCCTTGTTATGATGAGACTTAGAGCTAGTAATTGCTCCCTCGTGTCAGTTACCCAAGCCTAATTGCTCTAGCAATGGTAAGATACACTCGTACCGTGACGATGTCTGATAAGGGGTAGTTTTCCTGCCACCTTTTGAAAGGCACGTGTGGGTATTGATACATCTAGTGGTTCGCCATTGCGGCTCCTAAAGAATAATCATTGAAAATGGAATAAATACAAAAGTAAGCAATTCCTTTCCCCCTCCTTTTAAATAATAACACATCTTTACAAACACAAAAACTTTCAAATCAACTAGAAACTCGTCAAATAAACACAAACTCAACAAAGAAGACACATATTTTTAAATTTGCATTTGTGTTAACTTTTTAAAATATTTTTAACGATAAGTAAGGGATCCAGTAGAGAACGGTCCCTTCTGGGCCTTCTCTGACTCCGTCCAAATCAGAATATTGAGATAGGAGTCGAAATTCTGGCGTCTATGCTTATGGCATAGATAAATTTGGATTCTCAACTGACGAACTGGATTAGATTTCCCTTTTGTACTAAGAAATTAGAATCTAATAAATATATCTTTAAGTTATTTATGCAACAACACATTCCCATCGATTTCGAAAAAATCATACACATATGGATCACTAAAAAAATCTTCCAATTTTTCTGGAATTTAATAAATTCAGACACCAATCGCAACATTGACTCAACAAAGAAATAAAATATTCATAGATAGCAACGGACTCAGCTATACGAAGGGTCTTAATATCTTATTTTTTATTTAAAAACAAAAAAACTACAAAGACAACACTTGACTACTTCATTTTTTAACTTTTTTGAAGAAAAAAAGAACAGGAAAATTACATCTCTAACAATCTGGGGCAAAAATACATGGATTGCCCTGTAGGACTTGGAAAAATATTCAAATATCTCAAAATATTTATTTTTTATTCTCATCATCTTCATTTTTCCGGATTTAGACAAGACTCTACGTATCCAAACGGATGGACTAAATAAATTGTAAAGTGGAAATTCGAGATCTTCAAAAAAAAATTTATTTTTCCTGCAGGACTTTCTAATTTTGGAATTCAATGCTTTCAGCTTAACTCAATTTGTTTTGCTGAGTTCTTCAGCCACCTTTATTTTTCTCCTATGTGCAACAATTTGCTTTTTTCGAATGAAAATTGAATAAATATCTTTTTTAAAAAATTCTTTACAATCAACTTTATTCGACACACGTCCAACAAACAATTTATTTCCTACGTTGAGTCATCTTAAAATTTTTCGAATTTATTTTCATCAAAAACGGCTAGCTTAACTCAATTCTACCAAATATCACCAAGATTTTAATTCTTAAAAAATATTAAATTGAAAAGAAAAACTAGGCTCGTGCAGCATGTTTCAACTATTTTACTTGAAATCCATCTTTAAATTACCTCAACACCCGAAGAAGAAGAAAGTTTGATTTTCGACGGAAGGAAAGCTGGGAATTCGGAACTAGTTCAGGCTTCCTCGCGTGCATCACGACTGTTCGAGATAGCCTAAGAGCTCGGCATGATCTGGGGGTGGCGGGTTCGGTGAGCCTGGACTTCTTCACGTGCCCTTTGGCTCTTCCAATCTGGAGTTAATCAAAGAAATAAAAAGAAGAAATTTGAAAAAATATTCGCACAAATAAAACACATTTCACATTAACACGGCTCTTTCTATTCTTCTCTTTTTTCCCGGTGGCCATGCCCAAAACATTTTTATTTTTGCTTTGACTGAACAACTAACCTAACCTAACCTAACCTAACCTAACCTAACCTAACCTAACCTAACCTAACCTAACCTAACCTAACCTAACCTAACCTAACCTAACCTAACCTAACCTAACCTAACCTAACCTAACCTAACCTAACCTAACCTAACCTAACCAACCCAGCGTGAAACGCTGAGCACGATGAGATCAAAATCGGGTTTAGTTCCAACACTTGCCACTTGGTGGCGCTGCTTTCCATACTTACTAAAAATGCTTAGAAACAGGCAATCTAGGATATATTCTTGATCAGCATTTCACGCTGAGCACGATGAGATCAAAATCGGGTTTAGTTCCAACACTTGCCACTTGGTGGCGCTGCTTTCCAGACTTACTAAAAATGCTCAGAAACATGCAATCTAGGATATATTCTTGATCAGCATTTCACGCTGAGCACGATGAGATCAAAATCGGGTTTAGTTCCAACACTTGCCACTTGGTGGCGCTGCTTTCCAGACTTACTAAAAATGCTCAGAAACATGCAATCTAGGATATATTCTTGATCAGCATTTCACGCTGAGCACGATGAGATCAAAATCGGGTTTAGTTCCAACACTTGCCACTTGGTGGCGCTGCTTTCCATACTTACTAAAAATGCTCAGAAACAGGCAATCTAGGATATATTCTTGATCAGCATTTCACGCTGAGCACGATGAGATCAAAATCGCGTTTAGTTACAACACTTGCCACTTGGTGGCGCTGATTTAGATGGCGCTTATGTCGAAACTTTCCAATTGCATTTTAACGTATTTCTACTGGGTGGATCACTTCAAAAAACCGATAATCTTGTTTCCCAGGTCAAAGAGAGCAGGATTCGATAAATTATCGGTTTTTTCATGTTGCCGCTAGTTGCCAATAGTTGGCGCTGATGTCGAAACTTTCAAATTGCATTTTAAAGTATTTCTACTGGTCGGATCACTTTAAAAAACCGATATTCTTGTTCCCCAGGTCAAGGAGAACAGGATGCGATAAATTCTATGTTTTTCATGTTGCCGCTAGTTGTGAGTAGATGGCACTGATGTCGAATTCTTTGAATTCAGTTTTGAAACACTTCTACTGGTCAAATAATTTTTTTAAACCAATATTCGTGTCTCTCGTTTTAAGCTGATCTTTTGGGTGTAAATTTCTGAGCTACTTTAATTTTGTTACTGATTGATTATGCTGGTGGCCTGGTGCTGCAACTTTCGAAAACTTCAATATGTTTGATTTTGATTGTCGTCTGCACGTCTGTCACGCGGCTGTAATTCGGTGTTGGTGTGTAATGGTGTTGGACTGGTTAGTAATGTTTTACCTTTTGTAATGACGTAAAAAGAAGTGTTACTTAAGATTGCTTTGAACTTTTTATTACTTTTTTTTATTTTATGGTCGTATTTAGACTGTGTAAAGTAGAGAGGACACAGTCAAACTGTAATTGTATTATTGAAGATTACATTTTGTTAGGTTGGAGAACAAATGCATTTCGTCATGACATATTTTAGTGTTGGATGCTAATGATGAAACTGATTGATCATAACTGTGATAATTACTCCAAATGCCCAATAACTGTGAAAGAAACAGTTAATTTTTATGCACATCCACTGCTTAATGAAAATTTGTATATCATAACTGTTGTTATTCTTCGTTTCTCTTAACTTTTAGGAAATTTTTCATTTGTTAATTTACAGATTAGGAGGACCAAAAAATATAGAAGGCATCACCTGTTTACATCAATATGTACACACAAATTTCAATGCAGGGCAATGAACCTGCCCAACTCGTCAAGGACTGCTGTTCATATTTCAGTTTTATTCAATCCCAATCCCAGGTCAAATTATTTCACTACATTTATCGTCATCACCCTTTCATTATCATTACCTTACTGCAGAGCTAAAACTATATTTTTGTATTTCTGAACATCATCTCAGATTTACCCTTTCTAAACGATCAACAGGCAATGATACCAGGCTCAGCTGATCAGGCTCGGTTCCATCTTTTGAGCTTAGTCGATCGTTTTATCTGTGATCGGCAGGAAATGCTTTTGTAGAAGATTTTGCACTTGACTTCATCCCCTAATCTGTTTTCTAAGATGACGTGGAATCGAGTAATCCTTGAGCGAAGATCTTGTAGTTTGGCAGCCATCCGCCTCAATTATAAGAAATCCTTGCCGATTTCTTTGGTCTGTAACTCATAACTCATAATTTTCATAACTCATAATTTATAATTACGTGCTTGTTTTCTTATAAGAATTTATATTTTTACAATTGCAGGAGAAAAACCGAAGTTTGAGGTTCTGTCTTATTAGTCCTATTCATGCAACCCTGCCCACTCCTCTACAATTACTGCTAAATTATTCAAAATGGTGGCCGCCTGTCGCGTCGTTACCTGTAGCTTTAGTGATGTTCTCGGGTCTGTGGTCACATTCTAGGCTTTTTGGTAATTTGTGTATAATTACTAGCACCATTTGAGTAGCTGTCTATCGGGTTATTGCATTGTGCCATAACATCTTTCGACCAACTTGAAAAATATCTTTAGAATGGATGTAGAGCAGAGGTTCTCATGAGCGATGTTATTTTGGTCTTGATTGTTCGTGTTGGCTTAAATGAACTTAAAATGGTTTATCTGTCTTAATTGACATGTAACACAACATTTAGCCAATAAATCTTCTTGCATTCTAGATATATTTTCAGATATCTGCAGCTGACTGTTTTCCCGGAGTGCTCTTTGTCAATAGAGATGAAATGGTCCAGTCCAATGAATGTGTGGTTCTATCCATGAAAATGAATCCATTCCATGAATGTCTGACGATGAAGATATATCCATCATGGTCAGAATGTTCCTACCTCAGAAGTGGAGAAGTGCTGGGATTTGGTATGTACTTTCTGTATCAATATGGTACTGCATTCCTCCTAACGTGGTGATATAGTTAATCCTTGTTACTTACTACTTATAGGTGAAATCCTGTAAACCGGAATACTCCACAATCGAGATTTCTTTCAGGTCTCTGGTCTTCAGTAAGCTCTCCAGTTGTGATTATTTCATTTACACAGATAATTAATCTGAAATTATTGTTTAGAGAAATTTAATCGCTTACTGTTCTCTATTCTATACGTAGAATTCTACAGATTTTTACTGATTATGTATGCTAGACAATGCATAACATTTCTTTCATGTCTTAGGTTCTGTCAGCCAGGTTAATTTGAAGCTGTTTCCATCCAAATCAGAACATTTCGACTTGCTGCATGCCAAGTGCCTAAATTGGGAAGCTTCTTGAACATTTACAACAAGTTGATGTTGCTTTATATCTAATTTGTTTCATAGGTTCTTTCCGCTGTTGGTTGATGTTTGAAGTCAAAGCTGAAATTGCTAACGGTGTTACAGTACCGTTGTGTACCGAGTTGCAGATATATTAATCTAATGTGCTGATGCTGTTGCCCATCGTCTCCCCTGGTTTAAGGAGTACTTATTGAACAAAATCGAAATTACGCCAGTGGTTATTTTCCCATTGTTTTTATTTCTAGTATACTCCTTCAGTGTGTTCTTTATTTGTTACTATGAATGTGGTTTGAGTTTAAAAAGCTGTTAGTTTTGTTTTGTGTTTTGTTGCTTTTTTTCGCGTCTTCTCGCCAGAATTTACTTGGTCTTAGGTCTAATTGGAATGGAAAGTGATTGTGACATGCTGATTTGACAGAGGGGCCGTTTACATATGCCATCACAGGGAGGGGAGGTGTCTAGATGTGCTGTCAGTCAGTAACAGAATTCTTAATGGTAAAAACATTTTTAAAAACATAATACAGAGAGTGTACATACATAATATCACGGTTTGATGGTGGGAAGGGGGTTTAAACATCTGGGCCGACTTGTAATTAGAGGGTATATTTATCACCACTTAACTAAATAGGTTGGTAATTTTTCTAAGATTTCTGTAATATTAATTGTATTATTATCTGTAAATTTAATCAATCTCAGGTTGTCGTAAATTAGTACTCAAATGGTGGTCACCACAACCTCTTGAATGGTGGCATTGTCTTCCAATTGTCCAAATAGATAACAGCAAAGAATTGGATCTGGGGAATGCAGCAATATCTTGGAGATGTACTACAATGTGACAGCAAAAAGTTAACCTGAAATGAGATACATATAAAATGCAACAGTAGTTTGTTTAAATGCAGGACCCTTGAAAATAGAAACTATTTACCTTTGGAAGACAAAGCTTTCATTACTGGATTGTACCATTTGATTTCTGTTGTCACAAGCACCAATGTCACAACAGAAAACATTAAGTCCAGAAGTAGAATCATTAATTGCTGTGTTTTTTATAAACGGTTAAACAAACCTCAATATCCGAATCTGAATTTATCTTGTTTGATTTTTTGAAGTAACTTGTGAATTGTGATGTGTACTGTGTAATTTAGTAGCAGACGAAGTTTCCCAACCAGATTCTATTTAGTAGGGCATTTAGCCCAGACGAAGCTTGTTTACTTCCGGTTTCTAAATAGTTCTCTAATTGTAATTATCTATCTGACGACGAAAAGAATCTGATTTTTGTGATCCTCATTCCCAAACATGTTTAAGGAAGTATTGGTTTTGTGGGAAGCTTTCCATTGAATGGCTGGTAGAACCGAACCAATTGATTCTTTAAATTCGTATACAGTGCAAAAACTCATTACTAGATGTCGCATTGTCGCCATTGTTGTTCCTGCATCATGAAACATGGCAAAATAAATTGTTGCTAATTTACACGTATTTTTCTGTAATTTCAAATACCGAATTCAACTTCGTGTTATATGTAGGTTTATCTTGATCTAGTGTCCTTTTTTTGTATATTATAATCATTTATTTCTTAAAATTTTAGATGCATACTGTCAGTCACTCCAAAAAGTTTACTTAGTCACCTTCCATCCATTAGCTCCTTGTGCTGTCAAAAGCCTAAAACTCATATTTGAAGCATATGGTGGAATTAGACAATGTGCAGAGATAAGGTACTTTCCCTTTACTACTACCACACTAGAACAATGAAGCATTAATACTAAAACCATTATAATTCAGATTTTTATGTAATGTAGGTATTCTTGCTCGTGAACCGTAGGATATTTTCTGAATCTTGCAATTTTGGTTGTGTAACCTGTAGCAGCACGTTTGTTGTTATGGCTGTTTCTACACTCGTTTAGAAGGCAACCCAGCTGTGAGATAGGTAGTTTTATTTTTCATAGGTAAATTTGTGTAAATTTGTAAGTAATGTAGATCATTTTCCTTATTCCATTGCTACTTAGAGTTTCAGCTTCAGTGACATGAAGAGTTTGAAGTGAATACCTGCAATGTGCGTTACATCTACCATCTGCATACTGATCTGTGTGAAAAAAGTCAGCCTTACTGAATTTGTCAGCCCCAATGATAAAAGTAAGCATCAATATCACCTTTCACCATATTACTGCAATACTTCATGACACTTTCTTTAACATCAGGAAATTGATTTCAACCAGAGGAGTAATGCTGTTGGTACATCACTGTGAATTCCATTTTTACGGTTTTTTCATCATGAACAGTGTGCTCGTAGAAAAGGTAAAGATTGATATGCTTTATTGATTATTACATTTTCATTAATGTAATAATTTTTTTTTACAGATGACGCAAGATATCTGTAGCTTGTTCTGGCCTTTGTTAAATAACGATTAAATGTAGGAGGGACCTCGGGAGGGACTTCCACCAACGTTCTTCTCCATCCTTTTCTTCCCAACGTCCGCTCATCTAGCTTCACTGCTTCGTACTTTCTTACATCATTGACGAGTTGGATCACTTCAGTGTTCGCTTCCTCCCGCTGTGACACACTTGTCATCATTCACCACGGGATTGTGCCCAGGTACCCATCAATTGAATTATTTTCGTAGGTTATCTACCAATAGTCTTTAGTTGCGTTAGACTCTGTCTAGTTTCCAAAACAGGCCCTTCTTACGCGCCAACGAAGTTTTACTTAGACGTTTCTTTTTTCTAACGCTAGATGGCTTTTTGAAAATTTGCAGCTGTCAAAACAGTCAGTTTCAGTTACTTTGAACATCTCTTTAAACCTTTATCGACCGTTTTTGGTGGTAATTTTGTAGTGATAACAAAAGATAACTATTCCCCCAACAAAGCTCACTTGTTAGATTTTTAAATAATGTGTTTTTTTCTACTTCCGGTTTACTTATTTCTGTCAGTAGTTTAGTAAATATTGATCTGACGCACAAAAGAACCACATATTCGTGATCCTCGTAAAATATGTGGTAAAGTTCATGTTTTTATTTGTGCGTTTTCGTACTTCCGGTTTTGAAAATTTAAAAGTGTATATTCTCCGACTTTGGAGCAACGACATATAGGAAATAAAATGGAAAAGAATAAAATATGGCGAATCATAGTGTTGCGAATATGAAATGGAACTAGTTAAAGGTAAAAAATTGTGGTAAAACAACATATACACGACATGTAGGAAATATAATACAAAATGGAAAAGAATAAAATATGGCGAATCATAGTGTTGCGAATATAGAATTGAACTAGTTACATGTAGAAAGATGGTGGAAAAACAAAGACTAGTGTCACGAAGGGGGTGATTGGGCCTGGGGTTCTTGCTCTGCCGGTGTTGTGGGGTCCTGGTTCGGACGGCAGATGTGCTGCCTGGCAATTGCGAGTGATCCCTTGATGGCCAGCAGGCGAGTGTCTCTCCTGGTTGAGTTCCAGGATCGGGAGGTAATGCCTAGTGTTGTTGCTATGGCATCGTTTGAGGTTAGCCAAGATCCCAGTGAGCCGACGACGAATGGGATGGTTGTTGTAAGTGGAGAGTATTTTCGCACCTTTTCATCGTGCGCCAACTGCAGGTTCTCCGGCTCATCAAACGGGATGGTGATGTCGATGATGACGGGTGGTTCGACTGAAGTAATGAGGAGGTCAGGACGGAGAAGGGTACCGTCGTAACATTTGTTCACGCGAGTGGTGTGTCCTGCTCGTGTGAGGGTGGCGTTGAGTCGAGTGAGCACCGCGTCGTGCCTTAAGGTCATGCAGGGAAGGTTGTTGGGGCAGGCATTGAGGACATGAGTGGTGGTCTCAAGTTGGCGACCACACTTCCGGCAGCTCTTGTCGCTCGGTTGGTATCCAGGAGCTCCATGGAGAGGGAGGAGACCGAGCCTGGTCTGATGGATGAGCTCCCAATCGTCGAAATTGAGAGTTGTTCTGCACGATATGAGGCGGGCCATGTCGGATGATTTCAGCTCGAGCATGAGTCCTTTGGCCACGACTCCCTGATGGGGTGCTGAGCAGAGGTTTGATGTGTGTCGGCTGCGGATGACGGAACGGAGGCCCCGGACTGCCTTGACCGAGGTTGTGGAGACGTCGTCAGCAACCAGTAAAGTTTTTGTGTCGTCGCTGGATACGTCAATCCTCACCCTAAGTCTTTTGGCGGCCCGCCTGGCCCTTGACCAGGTATTTGCTCCTGTGCTAGCGAAGCGGATGTCATAGAGACCCCCAGTTTGGGAGCCTGAGAGGTAGTCGGACAGTAAAGCGGTGGTTGGTTCAATCTTTAGGGCGTTGTAGATGTTTTTTGAGGCTTGCGCCCTGGCCACTGAGCTGACGACGGCGTCGGAGCTGTCAAGAAGTTGGGCCGCCCGTGCGATTGTCCATACGTCGGCATCCTCCGAGAGACGCGTGGCTCCAAGGCCGCCGGCCCGACGATCGGCATAGAGGAAGTCTGTGTGAGCATTGTGTGGGACGTTGGCCACCAGACGGAGAAAGTCTGCGCAATTCTTGTCGAGGTCGTGTAGAAAAGATTTTTCGACACGACCAGTTGCTAGGTGATGCGAGATGGAGGGAAGAAGGTGGCTGCGGAAGACCTCGAGCTTTTGCCATGGCGCAAGGTCAGAGTCAGCAACCTTCACGAGGCTGTCGGGTATGGATGTGGCAGGACGGAAAAGGAGGCGGGACCCAATTGGAACCCCGAGGTAAGTCTCATTGTCGCCATCACCAAGCGTCCTGATTGGCTTTCCGTCTATTCGAAGGGGGGCTGACGTGTCCACTTTGCCTTTGGTGAAGGTTATGGCCGCGCACTTAGCTCCGTTGAATTGGAGCCCTAAAGTGGAGGCGACGGAGCACATAGCGTCGATGGTGATCTGGAGCTGGGCTGGGCGCTGCCCTATAACCGAGATGTCGTCGGCATATGAGGTAGCCTTGGCAGTGGTGCCAAGCATGGGAAATCCAGCGTTGCTGGGAGCCTTTGCGCACCTGAGGAGAGGTTCAGCCGCCAGGTTGAAAACGATGGAGCTCAGGCCGTCGCCCTGCCGTACTCCGGACGTTGATGCAATCGGGACGAGGTCGTCGTTGACTACAAATTGAGATATGTTGTCCCTGTAGATGTCGGCCAATGTTGACTGGAGCTCGATGGGTATTGGGAGGCTGTTAAACAGTTCCTCCAGATAGTCATGCGGAAGAGAGCCGAATGCGTTGGCGAGGTCAAGCCAACAAATGGTGAGATCCTTGCGGAGGTGCTTTGCTTCCCCAATGGCAGTTTCCAGAAGCATGGAGTGCTCCTGAATTCCGTG
>NW_025804907.1:5000-12500 GCF_021234035.1 Daphnia pulicaria | reverse complement strand
TCCTTAGTATAGAAGAGGTCTCGATTCCTAAACTCGGAAAAATTTTCAGAGTCCCAAAAATTTTCGAAGTGTCGAATAGTTTGGTTTCTCGAATTGAAAATTTTTTTCAAATTTGCGACATTACGACAAGCAGCGATTGTAAAGCCCGGTCCAAATTTTTCAAACGAGTCTTACTTCTTGTTAGTCCGCCTGGCCGATACCAAAGAATGGCCGACCGTCGACTATCGGGCGAATAGACGGGTGAAAGAAATAAAGTCGAAGCCGGTGGTTGGATAGATATCGAAGGGAAGGCGAAAGAGGCGAAAAGGAAAGCGCGAAATTTCTTTAGTAGCTTCGACGCAAAAACTTTGGTATCGACGGGGAGCTTTGGGAAATGAAACGAAGACGCAGAATGGGAAGTTGTCCGGTTCGGCGTTAGTTGTAGTTTCATTTCCACCGTAGCTGAGCTCCTTTCCGCCCGCCACTTCACATGATTTTAGTTTCGATTCCGTTCGATCGCGCTTGCACTGTCTTTGTTTTTTTTTCACTGCTTGGATCGCGGCTTTGCTCTAACCAGTTTAGCCCCATGCGATCAAAAAGTCTTAAAAAAAAAAAACCGTTGAACGGAGACGAACTCGATGAGCTGTCGGTGTGTGAAATATCATTCCTTCGGTAAAACCGTTTTCGAAATTTCCGATGGTCGGTATATGTAAAAATATATCCGAACCGCGATGTGGACGGGAATTCAAACGCCCGCTTCACCGATTGGTGCGACAGCTGAGAAGCTCGTCACTCGATCCAACGACTCTTGGTCGAAAAGTTCAGAAGAGGTGCGCGCGTCAAACATTTTTTTGGTTTCGGACGTTTCGTTTCTTCGGCACGTGTGGTTTGTCTGTGGCCGTCTGTGAGAGAAATCGGACGCTTGTTCTTTGTTATTTTACCGTAACAAGACAAGACGGGAAAGATTCTTTCTTCCAAACTTACGGCATCATAACCATCAGCGTTTACCGTCAGCGACGATACGGAAGAGAAAAGAAAATGGTGCGCGTCTTTTCACTTTTTGACACCGTATCAAAAAAAATTACCGTTCAGGCGGAAATGTGTGTGTGTGTGTGTGAGCCGAGAGATAAAAAATAAAAAAGCCACCAAACAGAACGCTTTCAAATTATTTCGTGCGGCGTGCGCATATTTCACATTTTGCCGTTTGACGGAAGCTCGTTGTGTGGAACACAGAAGTGGAGATGGACGGAGTTGAAGGGGGGCGAAGACGGCCCGGTCGGACAAAGTCAAGAGATTGAAATATACGAGAGAATTGGGTGGAAGTGATGGCAAATCTATAAAATTCAAAAATCGGATGAGATGCGAGGACCGCAAAATGTGGCGTCGACTCTGACTCTCTTTTACTACGAACTTCCCTTCGACGGAAGATATCGAGAGCTGAGCTGAGCGCCCGCTGAGTATGGCCGGCGTAATTACAAACGAGTTACGGTTGGAGCTATATCGATTGTACGTATCCCGAACGTTCATCGAACAAGCCAGATCAACTCGGCGCCCGGTAAGATGTACGCTCAGTTATGGCCATGACACACGAAGGGAGAATTCAAACGGCTGTGAGTGTACGGCCCGCCCGGAGTTGTGTGTAGGCAGTGACCTCTCAAGAAAAAACGTAAAAAAATTTTTTTTGACAGTCACCGGTCTGCGACAAGTAATCAGTACGAAACTTGGGTGCAATGCAAAAAACATTTTGAGAATCCTTGCTTGACAACAACGAATCTAACACGATAAAAAAACGATCCCCATCGGTGTACCGCTTGCTTTTCTCGCGCTTCGGCGCAGAATCGCTTATTCAGCTGCCCTTGGAATATGTTCGTTTCGTGCATACTTGATCTCGGTCATTCTTCGGTGAACTCTTAAAGAATTGCGCACTTTTATAGGGGTAGTCTGGTTGCTTGTCTCGACTTGAAATGATTTGTTTTTTTCCGCCCATGACTTTCTATACGATGCCTCTATGCTGGCCTCTGACCGCGGTTGTTCCGAGTTTTCTCTTTCTCTTCGAAAGTCTTTGCGGAAAATTCTGCCTCGTGTGACCGTTGAGCGGTGAGGTGTGTGTGTGTGTGTGTGTCGTGCGGGGTGATGCGAGAGTGTGCCTCGGCGGTGGAAAAATAAAAATAAAACTCTGAGCCCACAAAAATTTAAAAGATGTATGCTTGTCAGCTTAGTAAAGCAGGCTTGACTTATGAGCATACAGCACGCCACATATGACCGTCGAAAACCGTAATACGGGAAAAAAAGTTGATGAATATATCAAGACCGGTCGAATGAATCCGATTCACTTTGGGCTCATAGACCGTTGAATGGTCTTTGACTTTGGAAATTGAAATGAAAAAAATCCAACAAACGGATCGGATCGGTGTTTCTCTTCACTGGGACTCGCTGTGACACGCCAGGCGTTGCGATCAAAAATTTTAGTTTCCGAAGAAAAAGAAAAAAAACGAAAAACGTGTTGATTTGGTGTGTGTTTGGTGATGCGTGGGCGAAATAAAAACCCGCAACTCGCCGGATGCATATCAAACAAACATACACGAAATACCTGGTTGATCCTGCCAGTAGCATATGCTTGTCTCAAAGATTAAGCCATGCATGTCTAAGTACAAGCCGCTAGACGGCGAAACCGCGAATGGCTCAATAAATCAGTTATGGTTCCTTAGATCCACTCCATCCTACTTGGATAACTGTGGTAATTCTAGAGCTAATACATGCACTCGAGCCTCGACTGCGGGCTTTCGGGCTCGCAGAAGAGGTGCTTTTATTAGATCAAAACCAGTCGGGGCCGGGCTTTCGGGCTCGCGCACCGTACCAATTTTGGTGACTCTGGATAACTTCACGCCGATCGCACGGCCTTCGCGCCGGCGACGTATCTTTCAAATGTCTGCCTTATCAACTGTCGATGGTAGGTTACGCGCCTACCATGGTTGCAACGGGTAACGGGGAATCGGGGTTCGATTCCGGAGAGGGAGCCTGAGAAACGGCTACCACATCCAAGGAAGGCAGCAGGCGCGCAAATTACCCACTCCCGGCACGGGGAGGTAGTGACGAAAAATAACGATACGGGACTCTTCCGAGGCCCCGTGATTGGAATGAGTACACTTTAAATCCTTTAACGAGGAACCATTGGAGGGCAAGTCTGGTGCCAGCAGCCGCGGTAACTCCAGCTCCAATAGCGTATATTAAAGTTGTTGCGGTTAAAAAGCTCGTAGTCGGATGTCTGTCTTCGGCCGGGCGGCGCCGCTCTGAATCAAGGGTGTTGCGTTTCACGCTCTGGGAGCCCGGGTGTCAAAGCCCGACTCTCTTCACGGTCGGACAACATCGCCGGAGTGGTGGTCGGTGCGTCGTTGTTGTATCTGCGGCCAGAGTTGGAAAGTTCTTTCGGGTTCTTTTTTAAATTTTGGTCGTAGTTGACTCGATTCGCTCCACCCAGTCAATCGTTCGGGGTGCCCTTCACCGGGTGTCTCGGGCGGCCGGCAACGTTTACTTTGAACAAATTAGAGTGCTCAAAGCAGGTGTATCCCAACGCCTGAATATCGCAGCATGGAATGATGGAATAGGACCTCGGTCCGATTTTGCTGGTCTTTTACTTTTGGACCCGAGGTAATGGTCAATAGAGACGGACGGGGGCATTCGTACTGCGGCGACAGAGGTGAAATTCTTGGACCGCCGCAAGACGAACAACAGCGAAGGCATTTGCCAAGAATGTTTTCCTTGATCAAGAACGAAAGTTAGAGGTTCGAAGGCGATCAGATACCGCCCTAGTTCTAACCATAAACGATGCCAACCAGCAATCCGTCGGAGTTACTCCAATGACTCGACGGGCAGCTTCCGGGAAACCAAAGTCTTTGGGTTCCGGGGGAAGTATGGTTGCAAAGCTGAAACTTAAAGGAATTGACGGAAGGGCACCACCAGGAGTGGAGCCTGCGGCTTAATTTGACTCAACACGGGAAACCTCACCAGGCCCGGACACTGGAAGGATTGACAGATTGAGAGCTCTTTCTTGATTCGGTGGGTGGTGGTGCATGGCCGTTCTTAGTTGGTGGAGCGATTTGTCTGGTTAATTCCGATAACGAACGAGACTCTAGCCTGCTAAATAGGTGACGGGTTTTATCAATTGAAACCGAAGGGAGTACGGAGGCGTCGGGATCAGGTGGCGGCGATTCGGGTCTCGGTGGGACTGGTTCCTTTAGTGAGGCAATCTCTCGGCTTGGTTTCGTTGTGCTTTGTTCGTCGGGTGTACGGCCTTCACGGGTTGGTTGCCTGGCGGATGAGGTATGGCGGGGCTTTGTCGGGAATGTCTCGCGGGGGCTGGCTCTATTGTTATTCGGTCGTCGTCATCCCCGGCGATACCTTCTGCTCTCGCGTCCGTCACGCAGTCTTCTTAGAGGGACAAGCGGCGTCCAGCCGCGTGACAGTGAGCAATAACAGGTCTGTGATGCCCTTAGATGTCCTGGGCCGCACGCGCGCTACACTGAAGGAATCAGCGTGTTTCACTCTCCCTGTCCGAAAGGACCGGGTAACCGCTGAACCTCCTTCGTGGTTGGGATTGGGGACTGCAATGATCCCCATGAACCAGGAATCCCTAGTAGGCGCGGGTCACTAGCCCGCGTCGATTACGTCCCATGCCCTTTGTACACACCGCCCGTCGCTACTACCGATTGAATGATTTAGTGAGGCCTTCGGACGGGCTTGTCGGGGTGCCGTCGAGTGGGGAGCAATCTCTGCCCGTGCGGTGCCTACCAACGGCGAGACTGAAAGATGGTCGAACTTGATCCTTTAGAGGAAGTAAAAGTCGTAACAAGGTTTCCGTAGGTGAACCTGCGGAAGGATCATAAACGAACAAGACAAATGTTTTGCGCATATGGCTTTGGTTGAGCACGAAACAACTAAAAGTTGCAAAACAAAAAAAACCCCATCAAAAGTCTTTCGGCGTAAGACATCGTATGAACTATGTGTGGGTTGACGGAAGAAAATCATTTATTTTGAACGGGTATCAGGCGCTCTGATGCGCGGTGGTTTAAAGCGGATTCGCCTTTTCAAATTGATTTTTCTTTCCTCTCGGCTCAAAAAAAAACACAAAGTCTTTCGATTTGGTCTATGGCCGTGAGCAAATTCTTCCTGCTTCGATGGTGAATGTCTCTATAGATTCATTCGACCTTTAGCGGCGCTCACAGTGTTGACGTTAGTAGAGTGAAGAATACGATAGCCCGCCTGGGCCGCGAGTACCGAAGGAACAATAAAGGAGATTTTATAAAGTCTTAGTCCCTAAATCAAACACTTTGAAAAATAAAAACTCGGTGGATGGAGAGTCGGAAAAAAAAAAAAAAAACATCAAGATTTTGAACGGGTATCAGGCGCTCTGATGCGCGGTGGTTTAAAGCGGATACGCCCAATCGAAATTGTTTTTTTTTTGTTTCTCTCTTCGTCTTCGGGATTTTTTGATTCTCGGTGGGGGACGAAAGTGTGAGACTTTACTCTGGACGTTCTTTTCGGGCGTAGATACTCGTGGTTGCGTGCGTGTGCGTCGTATAGACTAACACTCCAAAGCCCGACACTATGCCGTTGAAAACCGAATGTTTTTTAAGCTTGCCCTTCGCCCTCTCGATGAAGTAGGAAGAATTCAAAATCACAATAACACACTAAACCCAAATTCTAGTACGAGTGTTTATCGGAACATTTTCTTTCTGGCTTTCTTTCTCCGCCCTCGCATTCATTTGCTTGGGCGGGTTGGAGAAAAAGAGAGAAGAAAACGAATATGTCGTTTTATATACGACCCTGAACGGTGGATCACTAGGCTCGTGGATCGATGAAGAGCGCAGCAAAGTGCGCTAATCCATGCGAACTGCAGAACACATGGAGCATCGAAATCTTGAACGTAAATGGCGGCCCAGCTTCTCGCTCGGGCCACATCTGACTGAGGGTCGGTCGAATGATGAACGAACAGAGATTTTTTCAGTCTTGGTTTTGCATGTTGGGTCGCGGCGAGATTTATTTTTCACCCGGCCTGACCGCATAAAAGCTCCCGAATCTCTAACGTCTGGGTGCCGCGCGACTTAAGTGTCCGCGATGCCTCAAATACAAAAAAGGGGGAAAAATAAAAGAAGGTTCGCCCTGTTTTGTTTTTTTCCTCTCTATTCAAAAGAAACCTTTTTCGATGGCAAAACAGATGGGAAATTTTTGAGCCAACTCAAAAAAAAATTTTAGAAATAAACACATCTTCTCGAACAAGGTGTCGGCTGCGTGTGCGCGATATACCGCTTCAACGCGAGTTTAGTTGTGTGTGTGCGCCGGGCGTGTCGAAGTGTCGACCACCGCGAATTATCACTCACTCTAACCGCTCGTTATGCAAGCTTGGTTCGCGCACGACGCGTTGTTTCAATACAAAAAGCCGCAGGACGCCCTGTCACTTTTCGTAAATTAATTTTTGCGAATAACGAGAGACTCGCTTTATTTCGAAAAAAAAAAATTTGAACCGGCAATTATTCAATCTTTCCCGGCTTTAAAACGCCAAAGTCTGCCGAGCTAGATAAAGTGTTGTCTCCTTTTGAAAACAAACAATTCATTCTGACCTCAGTTTAGATGAGACTACCCGCTGAACTTAAGCATATCAGTAAGCGGAGGAAAAGAAACTAACAAGGATTCCCTTAGTAGCGGCGAGCGAACAGGGATGAGCCCAGCACCGAACCTCGCGCCCGGTTGAGCGGGTGCCGAGGAATGTGGTGTTCGGGAGGATCGTGCGCGTCTGTCCGGTATCTATCGTCCAAGTCTCCATGAACGGGGCGAGCAACCCACAGAGGGTGTCAGGCCCGTAGATAAGACGAGCCGAGACCGTGCATCGGATCCCTTCCCAAGAGTCGGGTTGCTTGAGCGTGCAGCCCTAAGCGGGAGGTAAACTCCTTCTAAGGCTAAATATCGCCACGAGACCGATAGCGAACAAGTACCGCGAGGGAAAGTTGAAAAGAACTTTGAAGAGAGAGTTCAAGAGTGCGTGAAACCGTTCAGGGGGTTAAACGGGTGGGCCCTCGAAGGTCGAACAAGTCCCCGCTCCCGGCACTTGGTTGTATGCCCTTAACGCTGCATGGAGACTGCCTGAATTGGCGGCTCTCTTGCATAAGTCGTTCTGCGATCGCAATAGCCACGCCAAGGTCCGCAAGTGGGGGGCCTAGTAGGACTCCGCGACCGACTGGGTGTCTGTTACACGGGGCGTCCGTTAGCGAGTTTCGTGGTTACCTTCGCGGGTGCCGCGATGACGAGCGCGGCGTTTCCCAACAGTACTGCCCGGTCGTGACCTGTCTCCTCCCGGGAGGTGTCGTAGCTTTTTTTTGTAAAGAGAGAAAAAGTTGCGGTGCTCAACCTGTGGAGGCCCAGAGCGGAGAGTAGAAGTCGGGTCCCACCCGACCCGTCTTGAAACACGGACCAAGGAGTCTAACATGTGCGCAAGTCGTCGAGAAATTATCAAACTAAACTCGCGAG
>NW_025804906.1:0-26061 GCF_021234035.1 Daphnia pulicaria | reverse complement strand
CGTATTGCATTCTTTTAGTTATTGTTATTTAATCATGATTAATTATCGTTCAGAGCTTTTGTCGTCAGGTGGCGTGGCAAAGCCATATTCTGAAAAAAAAGGACCTAGTGTGATAACGAGAGTAAAATTTGCAACGCCTTCAGCGTAAATTGTATCTCCCTTAATACAGTATGAGCATAATAAAACAAATGAAAATGAACTTTATAAGCATCAAGTGGTCGCGTCTGGAAAAATGAACAACTCAATATTTTATAGCATTTCTTGAATGTTTTGAGTGATATGAGTATTCTTCGTACACCACCGGAAATGTGTTGAACCTCAGTGGTTATTTTGGGCAGTAATCCTTGTAACATTATCGCTTCTCGGCCTTTTGGCTAAGATCAAAGTGTAGTATCTGTTCTTATCAGCTTAATATCTGATACGGGTTCAAATGGACCCCAGAATATTAAACTGATTTTTGGCATACGGTGGGAATACAGTGCTTGCACTGCTCCCGCCACGGGTTGACCCGGTATTGCAGTACCTCCGGGATCGGCTCACCCTCTATGAGGGAGAACATATTGAATAAAACAGAAATTGTCTTAGCACCGTATAATAAAAGACCATGTATAATTGCAAAACTGTCATGTAGACATGATTGTAATTTTTTCTAATTGTATTTTTTTCGTAATATCAAGAAAAGCATAAAAAATTACGTACTTGATTGTGTTAACTAATTAGTACTGTTCATCTTTCGATGTGATGTTTTTTTTTTTTAAATATGAAGATGCGTGTATTTTCATATGAAAAGTCGATTTTCTTATTTTCTTATTTGCCAATTGGACGACCAAATGAAAAAAAACAAGCAATTTGTTTCTTGAAAAGTATTTGCAAAGATCAAGACCATGAAATAAATACTGAGCTTTATTTACTATATTTTGCTCGAGTTCGTAATTCAAGTCGATGAAAGAAAGTGGGTGGTATTCTCTAAACGTCAGTCAAATACTTGAACACTCTTTGTCAATATTGTTCTGCTGTATACAAAGTATTAAACAAAGTGAAAAAGCATCCACAATCATACTTACCTGGCTCAGAGGCAACCATGATCACCAAGGTGGTTCCTCCAGGGCGAGGCCTTTCCATTGCACTAAGGATGGGCTGACCCTTGCGATTAATCCAAATGTGATTAACTCGGGAGTACAATTTTTGGTAGTGGGGGACTGCGTTCGCGCCGTTCCCTGAACACACTATAAATGTAAGAAAAATTCTTGTCATCTGCCGGAAGTTGAACTAAATCTGGTCCCGTTAGTAAACGGTAGGGTTGACCGCTTGGTAATACGCGAAGCATCAGATTTTCTTTCTGGGAAGAAACAACAAAGTAATGAAATTCATGTTTAGCTATTTTAATATAAATCATCATGGCCAATGGATTGGCCGTGATCGTCTAGTGGTTAGGACCCTACGTTGTGGTACCTACTAGATATAAATCCGTAGTAACCCAGGTTCGAATCCTGGTCACGGCACTGAAAACTGATTTTTCACGTCAACACGCAGATTAACTATAAATTTTGTTTGGTTGGAAAGTAATGCTCGCTCACTTCAATAGTTCATAATGTGAAAAACAATTTGGAATGAAAACCTGAAATTCCCCCTCCCTTTTTTTGTGTGTGCAGGAAGTTGTTGAAATGTATGGAAGAAAAATACACATTTACAGAATTTCAAGTATTTGACCCGATATTAAGACAAAAATTATTTCATGTATGTAATGAACTGTCCCCTGTTGGTATTAGTCCAATGGGAGATGGAAATTAAAATTTGCCTAGGGTAATCTAAATGAATATTTCTGAACGAAATTGTTGGTCCAACACGTCCAAGCAGAACGAATTCAGCAAATGCTTAAGTAGACTTGCTTTTCTGATTATAATTTAGCTTTGCGCAGTGGCAATATCATAACCAATGAGGGTCTCCCGAGGTGTGATTATTGCTAGTTGAAAACTTTAACCAATACCCCGCCACGATGAAGTGAAATAATCTTTGTCGTCGGCAATTTTTGATAGCTCCATCAGGAGCATTTCAGCGTACAAGAAAAAAAAAATTACAGTCAGTTAGAAAAATTGGAGTGTTGCATAGTGTGTTTATAACATTAAACGGTGAAAGTGAAATCGTATAAGTGATTTTTGTTTCCATTTAGTTGGTATTGCACGTCAGACAAGGCTGATTAATTCGTTCGCTGAAGGCCATTAATATCAGTCAGTTGGAACATTGTGAACACGGGGAAAATATTTGAAAAGGTGATTCCAAATGACAAGGTGAAAAGATTCCACCATGTTTAAAGGGGAAGTTCAATAAATTGTTAACCGCTGTAGGGTGAATGTCGGGGTAAACATCTGATCCCACCACCTACGTGTTGGGCTTGTACCATAAAGATCGTTCATTTTTTTCAAAAATAACACTGCGCACAACTGTTTCGTTCAAAAACATGTTAACGAGCTTTATACATGATATTTACTTTAAAATAACTGTACCCATTGATAAAGAATTGCACAAGGATTTTGATATGTAAACGCATGTTTCGAAAAAAAACCTTACAAGCGCACTTCAAAATTTTGAAATGAATATAAATACAAGGCATACCACTGTTATTTACTCTGGTTTCTAATCAATACCCGGATAAATCTTTCGCCTTTTACTAAAGATTTCCGTGGTTAGGAGCATTGATGAGTCTATATGACTTATTTTTTTAACGCCCGGTCTTCTGATTGGGCACTTTGAATAAATGAAAAATTAAAAACGTCTGTATGCGGAAACAAAGATATTCTACTACTACATACTGACAACATTTGTAAAATGACAAACTGATAGTTTTTCGGTGGTTTTGGTAAGATTAGTGTGTATTTCAAAAAGATAAATCTCAAGCACAAGTAATAGATTAGAGGCGAATATGGTCGGGTAATTGCGTCTAGTTTAATGTCAACGGCCATACCACATAGAACTCACCCGGTCTCGTCAGCTCCCGGAAGTTAAGCTATGTCGGGTCCCGTTAGTACTTGGATGGGTGACCGCTTGGGAATACGGGATGCTGTTGGCATGGAATTATTTTATTTTTGTGAATCCAATTGAATTGAAGTGCTTCCCAAGATGGGTGATACTACATGGACTACAATGTATTATTTTGGCATTAGTTGAAAATGGAAGGAACGTATTTTTTACTGGATATTGCCTACTAGACGTCCTCCAACCTCTTTGTTGCTGAAAGATATTTGAAACGCCGTGCGCGAAGCGCACGGCACAGCCGAGAGGCTACTAGACGTCCTCCAACCTCTTTGTTGCTGAAAGATATTTGAAACGCCGTGCGCGAAGCGCACGGCACAGCCGAGAGGCTTGTACGTTGGTGGTTTCTTCGGGCAGCTCTATCTAATCTCTCTGGCTCTGAGATCCTTATGCAACGCAAGCTAAGTAAAGCGCGAAGCGCACGGCACAGCCGAGAGGCTTGTACGTTGGTGGTTTCTTCGGGCAGCTCTATCTAATCTCTCTGACTCTGAGATCCTTATGCAACGCAAGCTAAGTAAGGGAAGCAATCGTTAGCCTTATGACACTTGGATTGTTGGCTCATTGATCGGACATCCCCGGAACGAGAAAATTAAAAATGACAGTTAGCCAAAAATAGTGGCGTTTGGAAATATTATCAAATTTTATATTCGGTTGTCCATTGACAAATGTACTTATATGTCCTCGTTTGTTTGGCTAAGGTTGGTGTGTATTTCGAACAGAAAGTAAGCAAGCATTAGAACTAGATTTAGAGGCGAATATGGTCGGGTAATGGCGACTGAATTGATGTCAACGGCCATACCACATAGAACTCACCCGGTCTCGTCAGCTCCCGGAAGTTAAGCTATGTCGGGTCCCGTTAGTACTTGGATGGGTGACCGCTTGGGAATACGGGATGCTGTTGGCATGGTGTAATTTTATTTTTGCTCCCCAAGTTAGATGAGACATGGAATATAATGTATTCTTTAGGTATTAGTTGAAAAGGGTATTGCTGGGACTTTGATTAATGATACCATATATTGTAGAACGCATGTTTGTTTGATCTCGGTAGTTTTAACGACAAAAAAAAAGATAGAGGTTTGGCTATTTTGTTGAGGCTGTTGCATGACGCCCACTCACTGGCACGATCCCACTACTGCCGAACACGGGAACTTTTGGCTGCTAGGTTTCCCTCCTGCCGAGAGGCTTGTACGTTGGTGGTTTCTTCGGGCAGCTCTATCTAATCTCTCTGGCTCTGAGATCCTTATGCAACGCAAGCTAAGTAAAGCGCGAAGCGCACGGCACAGCCGAGAGGCTTGTACGTTGGTGGTTTCTTCGGGCAGCTCTATCTAATCTCTCTGACTCTGAGATCCTTATGCAACGCAAGCTAAGTAAGGGAAGCAATCGTTAGCCTTATGACACTTGGATTGTTGGCTCATTGATCGGACATCCCCGGAACGAGAAAATTAAAAATGACAGTTAGCCAAAAATAGTGGCGTTTGGAAATATTATCAAATTTTATATTCGGTTGTCCATTGACAAATGTACTTATATGTCCTCGTTTGTTTGGCTAAGGTTGGTGTGTATTTCGAACAGAAAGTAAGCAAGCATTAGAACTAGATTTAGAGGCGAATATGGTCGGGTAATGGCGACTGAATTGATGTCAACGGCCATACCACATAGAACTCACCCGGTCTCGTCAGCTCCCGGAAGTTAAGCTATGTCGGGTCCCGTTAGTACTTGGATGGGTGACCGCTTGGGAATACGGGATGCTGTTGGCATGGTGTAATTTTATTTTTGCTCCCCAAGTTAGATGAGACATGGAATATAATGTATTCTTTAGGTATTAGTTGAAAAGGGTATTGCTGGGACTTTGATTAATGATACCATATATTGTAGAACGCATGTTTGTTTGATCTCGGTAGTTTTAACGACAAAAAAAAAGATAGAGGTTTGGCTATTTTGTTGAGGCTGTTGCATGACGCCCACTCACTGGCACGATCCCACTACTGCCGAACACGGGAACTTTTGGCTGCTAGGTTTCCCTCCTGCCGAGAGGCTTGTACGTTGGTGGTTTCTTCGGGCAGCTCTATCTAATCTCTCTGGCTCTGAGATCCTTATGCAACGCAAGCTAAGTAAAGCGCGAAGCGCACGGCACAGCCGAGAGGCTTGTACGTTGGTGGTTTCTTCGGGCAGCTCTATCTAATCTCTCTGACTCTGAGATCCTTATGCAACGCAAGCTAAGTAAGGGAAGCAATCGTTAGCCTTATGACACTTGGATTGTTGGCTCATTGATCGGACATCCCCGGAACGAGAAAATTAAAAATGACAGTTAGCCAAAAATAGTGGCGTTTGGAAATATTATCAAATTTTATATTCGGTTGTCCATTGACAAATGTACTTATATGTCCTCGTTTGTTTGGCTAAGGTTGGTGTGTATTTCGAACAGAAAGTAAGCAAGCATTAGAACTAGATTTAGAGGCGAATATGGTCGGGTAATGGCGACTGAATTGATGTCAACGGCCATACCACATAGAACTCACCCGGTCTCGTCAGCTCCCGGAAGTTAAGCTATGTCGGGTCCCGTTAGTACTTGGATGGGTGACCGCTTGGGAATACGGGATGCTGTTGGCATGGTGTAATTTTATTTTTGCTCCCCAAGTTAGATGAGACATGGAATATAATGTATTCTTTAGGTATTAGTTGAAAAGGGTATTGCTGGGACTTTGATTAATGATACCATATATTGTAGAACGCATGTTTGTTTGATCTCGGTAGTTTTAACGACAAAAAAAAAGATAGAGGTTTGGCTATTTTGTTGAGGCTGTTGCATGACGCCCACTCACTGGCACGATCCCACTACTGCCGAACACGGGAACTTTTGGCTGCTAGGTTTCCCTCCTGACCCACTACGCTCCTCCTTAGCTAACCTGCACCTACTAGATTCCTCTAGCAGATCCATGCTGATGTCAAGCTTAGTGCGGGCACCTGATCAACATGCGGTATCACGAAACAGGGCTCCTAAACTCAAGCCATCCACTCTACCAAGCCTCCCCGAAGAAGGATTATAGGTGCACGCCAAACACCCAGCTGATAAATGGGCTCTCAATCGATAATACATTACTGTAATAAATTGATTTGATGAGCACGCGGATTCTTTATTGTGTCCAAAATTGGTCTCGTCACTTGTTCTATAACTATTAAAGAGCTTCTCGGTGTTTCAATAAATGAACAAAATGCAAGACCTGACAATGTATGTACTGTGTGCGTCAAGTATTGCAAATCTCAATTTAATATTCCGAAATATCGATCTATGCACTGTAATTTACGCCAAAGCTCATTGATCGTACAAACCTTATTTAGAGTTCTGCAAAATAGCATTGCATTTAAGATCATACTTCACAGGATCATTTCTGTAGTATATCTTGACTTGTTTCCCACCAGAAACTTGTCTCCTTTCAACCCACGATGACGAGTTAAGACGCTGGTTTCTGAGCGTGAAACAGGCTGTGAGTGTAGCTGTCTCGACAGCATCAAACACAGTCATTGAGGACCGTTTCCGTTAAATCCATGTGAAATAGCGGAAGGAAACTAGCGTGTTCAGAGTGGTTGAGATGATAAAACAAATTTAAATTCTTGAAAATCTAAAGAGATAAATCTTAATAATAATTCCAGGTATTCGTGTCCTTAAATCATCTGCTTGTATGGCAAAATAAATTGTGAAAGTGAGGTTGGTCAATTTGAGGATGTGTCATGACTTTATGATCGTATTGCATTCTTTTAGTTATTGTTATTTAATCATGATTAATTATCGTTCAGAGCTTTTGTCGTCAGGTGGCGTGGCAAAGCCATATTCTGAAAAAAAAGGACCTAGTGTGATAACGAGAGTAAAATTTGCAACGCCTTCAGCGTAAATTGTATCTCCCTTAATACAGTATGAGCATAATAAAACAAATGAAAATGAACTTTATAAGCATCAAGTGGTCGCGTCTGGAAAAATGAACAACTCAATATTTTATAGCATTTCTTGAATGTTTTGAGTGATATGAGTATTCTTCGTACACCACCGGAAATGTGTTGAACCTCAGTGGTTATTTTGGGCAGTAATCCTTGTAACATTATCGCTTCTCGGCCTTTTGGCTAAGATCAAAGTGTAGTATCTGTTCTTATCAGCTTAATATCTGATACGGGTTCAAATGGACCCCAGAATATTAAACTGATTTTTGGCATACGGTGGGAATACAGTGCTTGCACTGCTCCCGCCACGGGTTGACCCGGTATTGCAGTACCTCCGGGATCGGCTCACCCTCTATGAGGGAGAACATATTGAATAAAACAGAAATTGTCTTAGCACCGTATAATAAAAGACCATGTATAATTGCAAAACTGTCATGTAGACATGATTGTAATTTTTTCTAATTGTATTTTTTTCGTAATATCAAGAAAAGCATAAAAAATTACGTACTTGATTGTGTTAACTAATTAGTACTGTTCATCTTTCGATGTGATGTTTTTTTTTTTAAATATGAAGATGCGTGTATTTTCATATGAAAAGTCGATTTTCTTATTTTCTTATTTGCCAATTGGACGACCAAATGAAAAAAAACAAGCAATTTGTTTCTTGAAAAGTATTTGCAAAGATCAAGACCATGAAATAAATACTGAGCTTTATTTACTATATTTTGCTCGAGTTCGTAATTCAAGTCGATGAAAGAAAGTGGGTGGTATTCTCTAAACGTCAGTCAAATACTTGAACACTCTTTGTCAATATTGTTCTGCTGTATACAAAGTATTAAACAAAGTGAAAAAGCATCCACAATCATACTTACCTGGCTCAGAGGCAACCATGATCACCAAGGTGGTTCCTCCAGGGCGAGGCCTTTCCATTGCACTAAGGATGGGCTGACCCTTGCGATTAATCCAAATGTGATTAACTCGGGAGTACAATTTTTGGTAGTGGGGGACTGCGTTCGCGCCGTTCCCTGAACACACTATAAATGTAAGAAAAATTCTTGTCATCTGCCGGAAGTTGAACTAAATCTGGTCCCGTTAGTAAACGGTAGGGTTGACCGCTTGGTAATACGCGAAGCATCAGATTTTCTTTCTGGGAAGAAACAACAAAGTAATGAAATTCATGTTTAGCTATTTTAATATAAATCATCATGGCCAATGGATTGGCCGTGATCGTCTAGTGGTTAGGACCCTACGTTGTGGTACCTACTAGATATAAATCCGTAGTAACCCAGGTTCGAATCCTGGTCACGGCACTGAAAACTGATTTTTCACGTCAACACGCAGATTAACTATAAATTTTGTTTGGTTGGAAAGTAATGCTCGCTCACTTCAATAGTTCATAATGTGAAAAACAATTTGGAATGAAAACCTGAAATTCCCCCTCCCTTTTTTTGTGTGTGCAGGAAGTTGTTGAAATGTATGGAAGAAAAATACACATTTACAGAATTTCAAGTATTTGACCCGATATTAAGACAAAAATTATTTCATGTATGTAATGAACTGTCCCCTGTTGGTATTAGTCCAATGGGAGATGGAAATTAAAATTTGCCTAGGGTAATCTAAATGAATATTTCTGAACGAAATTGTTGGTCCAACACGTCCAAGCAGAACGAATTCAGCAAATGCTTAAGTAGACTTGCTTTTCTGATTATAATTTAGCTTTGCGCAGTGGCAATATCATAACCAATGAGGGTCTCCCGAGGTGTGATTATTGCTAGTTGAAAACTTTAACCAATACCCCGCCACGATGAAGTGAAATAATCTTTGTCGTCGGCAATTTTTGATAGCTCCATCAGGAGCATTTCAGCGTACAAGAAAAAAAAAATTACAGTCAGTTAGAAAAATTGGAGTGTTGCATAGTGTGTTTATAACATTAAACGGTGAAAGTGAAATCGTATAAGTGATTTTTGTTTCCATTTAGTTGGTATTGCACGTCAGACAAGGCTGATTAATTCGTTCGCTGAAGGCCATTAATATCAGTCAGTTGGAACATTGTGAACACGGGGAAAATATTTGAAAAGGTGATTCCAAATGACAAGGTGAAAAGATTCCACCATGTTTAAAGGGGAAGTTCAATAAATTGTTAACCGCTGTAGGGTGAATGTCGGGGTAAACATCTGATCCCACCACCTACGTGTTGGGCTTGTACCATAAAGATCGTTCATTTTTTTCAAAAATAACACTGCGCACAACTGTTTCGTTCAAAAACATGTTAACGAGCTTTATACATGATATTTACTTTAAAATAACTGTACCCATTGATAAAGAATTGCACAAGGATTTTGATATGTAAACGCATGTTTCGAAAAAAAACCTTACAAGCGCACTTCAAAATTTTGAAATGAATATAAATACAAGGCATACCACTGTTATTTACTCTGGTTTCTAATCAATACCCGGATAAATCTTTCGCCTTTTACTAAAGATTTCCGTGGTTAGGAGCATTGATGAGTCTATATGACTTATTTTTTTAACGCCCGGTCTTCTGATTGGGCACTTTGAATAAATGAAAAATTAAAAACGTCTGTATGCGGAAACAAAGATATTCTACTACTACATACTGACAACATTTGTAAAATGACAAACTGATAGTTTTTCGGTGGTTTTGGTAAGATTAGTGTGTATTTCAAAAAGATAAATCTCAAGCACAAGTAATAGATTAGAGGCGAATATGGTCGGGTAATTGCGTCTAGTTTAATGTCAACGGCCATACCACATAGAACTCACCCGGTCTCGTCAGCTCCCGGAAGTTAAGCTATGTCGGGTCCCGTTAGTACTTGGATGGGTGACCGCTTGGGAATACGGGATGCTGTTGGCATGGAATTATTTTATTTTTGTGAATCCAATTGAATTGAAGTGCTTCCCAAGATGGGTGATACTACATGGACTACAATGTATTATTTTGGCATTAGTTGAAAATGGAAGGAACGTATTTTTTACTGGATATTGCCTACTAGACGTCCTCCAACCTCTTTGTTGCTGAAAGATATTTGAAACGCCGTGCGCGAAGCGCACGGCACAGCCGAGAGGCTACTAGACGTCCTCCAACCTCTTTGTTGCTGAAAGATATTTGAAACGCCGTGCGCGAAGCGCACGGCACAGCCGAGAGGCTTGT
Source organism: Daphnia pulicaria (assembly GCF_021234035.1). Classification (NCBI taxonomy): domain Eukaryota; kingdom Metazoa; phylum Arthropoda; class Branchiopoda; order Diplostraca; family Daphniidae; genus Daphnia; species Daphnia pulicaria. The sequence continues at coordinate 15,926 of NW_025804906.1, read as the reverse complement.
ACGTTGGTGGTTTCTTCGGGCAGCTCTATCTAATCTCTCTGGCTCTGAGATCCTTATGCAACGCAAGCTAAGTAAAGCGCGAAGCGCACGGCACAGCCGAGAGGCTTGTACGTTGGTGGTTTCTTCGGGCAGCTCTATCTAATCTCTCTGACTCTGAGATCCTTATGCAACGCAAGCTAAGTAAGGGAAGCAATCGTTAGCCTTATGACACTTGGATTGTTGGCTCATTGATCGGACATCCCCGGAACGAGAAAATTAAAAATGACAGTTAGCCAAAAATAGTGGCGTTTGGAAATATTATCAAATTTTATATTCGGTTGTCCATTGACAAATGTACTTATATGTCCTCGTTTGTTTGGCTAAGGTTGGTGTGTATTTCGAACAGAAAGTAAGCAAGCATTAGAACTAGATTTAGAGGCGAATATGGTCGGGTAATGGCGACTGAATTGATGTCAACGGCCATACCACATAGAACTCACCCGGTCTCGTCAGCTCCCGGAAGTTAAGCTATGTCGGGTCCCGTTAGTACTTGGATGGGTGACCGCTTGGGAATACGGGATGCTGTTGGCATGGTGTAATTTTATTTTTGCTCCCCAAGTTAGATGAGACATGGAATATAATGTATTCTTTAGGTATTAGTTGAAAAGGGTATTGCTGGGACTTTGATTAATGATACCATATATTGTAGAACGCATGTTTGTTTGATCTCGGTAGTTTTAACGACAAAAAAAAAGATAGAGGTTTGGCTATTTTGTTGAGGCTGTTGCATGACGCCCACTCACTGGCACGATCCCACTACTGCCGAACACGGGAACTTTTGGCTGCTAGGTTTCCCTCCTGCCGAGAGGCTTGTACGTTGGTGGTTTCTTCGGGCAGCTCTATCTAATCTCTCTGGCTCTGAGATCCTTATGCAACGCAAGCTAAGTAAAGCGCGAAGCGCACGGCACAGCCGAGAGGCTTGTACGTTGGTGGTTTCTTCGGGCAGCTCTATCTAATCTCTCTGACTCTGAGATCCTTATGCAACGCAAGCTAAGTAAGGGAAGCAATCGTTAGCCTTATGACACTTGGATTGTTGGCTCATTGATCGGACATCCCCGGAACGAGAAAATTAAAAATGACAGTTAGCCAAAAATAGTGGCGTTTGGAAATATTATCAAATTTTATATTCGGTTGTCCATTGACAAATGTACTTATATGTCCTCGTTTGTTTGGCTAAGGTTGGTGTGTATTTCGAACAGAAAGTAAGCAAGCATTAGAACTAGATTTAGAGGCGAATATGGTCGGGTAATGGCGACTGAATTGATGTCAACGGCCATACCACATAGAACTCACCCGGTCTCGTCAGCTCCCGGAAGTTAAGCTATGTCGGGTCCCGTTAGTACTTGGATGGGTGACCGCTTGGGAATACGGGATGCTGTTGGCATGGTGTAATTTTATTTTTGCTCCCCAAGTTAGATGAGACATGGAATATAATGTATTCTTTAGGTATTAGTTGAAAAGGGTATTGCTGGGACTTTGATTAATGATACCATATATTGTAGAACGCATGTTTGTTTGATCTCGGTAGTTTTAACGACAAAAAAAAAGATAGAGGTTTGGCTATTTTGTTGAGGCTGTTGCATGACGCCCACTCACTGGCACGATCCCACTACTGCCGAACACGGGAACTTTTGGCTGCTAGGTTTCCCTCCTGACCCACTACGCTCCTCCTTAGCTAACCTGCACCTACTAGATTCCTCTAGCAGATCCATGCTGATGTCAAGCTTAGTGCGGGCACCTGATCAACATGCGGTATCACGAAACAGGGCTCCTAAACTCAAGCCATCCACTCTACCAAGCCTCCCCGAAGAAGGATTATAGGTGCACGCCAAACACCCAGCTGATAAATGGGCTCTCAATCGATAATACATTACTGTAATAAATTGATTTGATGAGCACGCGGATTCTTTATTGTGTCCAAAATTGGTCTCGTCACTTGTTCTATAACTATTAAAGAGCTTCTCGGTGTTTCAATAAATGAACAAAATGCAAGACCTGACAATGTATGTACTGTGTGCGTCAAGTATTGCAAATCTCAATTTAATATTCCGAAATATCGATCTATGCACTGTAATTTACGCCAAAGCTCATTGATCGTACAAACCTTATTTAGAGTTCTGAAAAATAGCATTGCATTTAAGATCATACTTCACAGGATCATTTCTGTAGTATATCTTGACTTGTTTCCCACCAGAAACTTGTCTCCTTTCAACCCACGATGACGAGTTAAGACGCTGGTTTCTGAGCGTGAAACAGGCTGTGAGTGTAGCTGTCTCGACAGCATCAAACACAGTCATTGAGGACCGTTTCCGTTAAATCCATGTGAAATAGCGGAAGGAAACTAGCGTGTTCAGAGTGGTTGAGATGATAAAACAAATTTAAATTCTTGAAAATCTAAAGAGATAAATCTTAATAATAATTCCAGGTATTCGTGTCCTTAAATCATCTGCTTGTATGGCAAAATAAATTGTGAAAGTGAGGTTGGTCAATTTGAGGATGTGTCATGACTTTATGATCGTATTGCATTCTTTTAGTTATTGTTATTTAATCATGATTAATTATCGTTCAGAGCTTTTGTCGTCAGGTGGCGTGGCAAAGCCATATTCTGAAAAAAAAGGACCTAGTGTGATAACGAGAGTAAAATTTGCAACGCCTTCAGCGTAAATTGTATCTCCCTTAATACAGTATGAGCATAATAAAACAAATGAAAATGAACTTTATAAGCATCAAGTGGTCGCGTCTGGAAAAATGAACAACTCAATATTTTATAGCATTTCTTGAATGTTTTGAGTGATATGAGTATTCTTCGTACACCACCGGAAATGTGTTGAACCTCAGTGGTTATTTTGGGCAGTAATCCTTGTAACATTATCGCTTCTCGGCCTTTTGGCTAAGATCAAAGTGTAGTATCTGTTCTTATCAGCTTAATATCTGATACGGGTTCAAATGGACCCCAGAATATTAAACTGATTTTTGGCATACGGTGGGAATACAGTGCTTGCACTGCTCCCGCCACGGGTTGACCCGGTATTGCAGTACCTCCGGGATCGGCTCACCCTCTATGAGGGAGAACATATTGAATAAAACAGAAATTGTCTTAGCACCGTATAATAAAAGACCATGTATAATTGCAAAACTGTCATGTAGACATGATTGTAATTTTTTCTAATTGTATTTTTTTCGTAATATCAAGAAAAGCATAAAAAATTACGTACTTGATTGTGTTAACTAATTAGTACTGTTCATCTTTCGATGTGATGTTTTTTTTTTTAAATATGAAGATGCGTGTATTTTCATATGAAAAGTCGATTTTCTTATTTTCTTATTTGCCAATTGGACGACCAAATGAAAAAAAACAAGCAATTTGTTTCTTGAAAAGTATTTGCAAAGATCAAGACCATGAAATAAATACTGAGCTTTATTTACTATATTTTGCTCGAGTTCGTAATTCAAGTCGATGAAAGAAAGTGGGTGGTATTCTCTAAACGTCAGTCAAATACTTGAACACTCTTTGTCAATATTGTTCTGCTGTATACAAAGTATTAAACAAAGTGAAAAAGCATCCACAATCATACTTACCTGGCTCAGAGGCAACCATGATCACCAAGGTGGTTCCTCCAGGGCGAGGCCTTTCCATTGCACTAAGGATGGGCTGACCCTTGCGATTAATCCAAATGTGATTAACTCGGGAGTACAATTTTTGGTAGTGGGGGACTGCGTTCGCGCCGTTCCCTGAACACACTATAAATGTAAGAAAAATTCTTGTCATCTGCCGGAAGTTGAACTAAATCTGGTCCCGTTAGTAAACGGTAGGGTTGACCGCTTGGTAATACGCGAAGCATCAGATTTTCTTTCTGGGAAGAAACAACAAAGTAATGAAATTCATGTTTAGCTATTTTAATATAAATCATCATGGCCAATGGATTGGCCGTGATCGTCTAGTGGTTAGGACCCTACGTTGTGGTACCTACTAGATATAAATCCGTAGTAACCCAGGTTCGAATCCTGGTCACGGCACTGAAAACTGATTTTTCACGTCAACACGCAGATTAACTATAAATTTTGTTTGGTTGGAAAGTAATGCTCGCTCACTTCAATAGTTCATAATGTGAAAAACAATTTGGAATGAAAACCTGAAATTCCCCCTCCCTTTTTTTGTGTGTGCAGGAAGTTGTTGAAATGTATGGAAGAAAAATACACATTTACAGAATTTCAAGTATTTGACCCGATATTAAGACAAAAATTATTTCATGTATGTAATGAACTGTCCCCTGTTGGTATTAGTCCAATGGGAGATGGAAATTAAAATTTGCCTAGGGTAATCTAAATGAATATTTCTGAACGAAATTGTTGGTCCAACACGTCCAAGCAGAACGAATTCAGCAAATGCTTAAGTAGACTTGCTTTTCTGATTATAATTTAGCTTTGCGCAGTGGCAATATCATAACCAATGAGGGTCTCCCGAGGTGTGATTATTGCTAGTTGAAAACTTTAACCAATACCCCGCCACGATGAAGTGAAATAATCTTTGTCGTCGGCAATTTTTGATAGCTCCATCAGGAGCATTTCAGCGTACAAGAAAAAAAAAATTACAGTCAGTTAGAAAAATTGGAGTGTTGCATAGTGTGTTTATAACATTAAACGGTGAAAGTGAAATCGTATAAGTGATTTTTGTTTCCATTTAGTTGGTATTGCACGTCAGACAAGGCTGATTAATTCGTTCGCTGAAGGCCATTAATATCAGTCAGTTGGAACATTGTGAACACGGGGAAAATATTTGAAAAGGTGATTCCAAATGACAAGGTGAAAAGATTCCACCATGTTTAAAGGGGAAGTTCAATAAATTGTTAACCGCTGTAGGGTGAATGTCGGGGTAAACATCTGATCCCACCACCTACGTGTTGGGCTTGTACCATAAAGATCGTTCATTTTTTTCAAAAATAACACTGCGCACAACTGTTTCGTTCAAAAACATGTTAACGAGCTTTATACATGATATTTACTTTAAAATAACTGTACCCATTGATAAAGAATTGCACAAGGATTTTGATATGTAAACGCATGTTTCGAAAAAAAACCTTACAAGCGCACTTCAAAATTTTGAAATGAATATAAATACAAGGCATACCACTGTTATTTACTCTGGTTTCTAATCAATACCCGGATAAATCTTTCGCCTTTTACTAAAGATTTCCGTGGTTAGGAGCATTGATGAGTCTATATGACTTATTTTTTTAACGCCCGGTCTTCTGATTGGGCACTTTGAATAAATGAAAAATTAAAAACGTCTGTATGCGGAAACAAAGATATTCTACTACTACATACTGACAACATTTGTAAAATGACAAACTGATAGTTTTTCGGTGGTTTTGGTAAGATTAGTGTGTATTTCAAAAAGATAAATCTCAAGCACAAGTAATAGATTAGAGGCGAATATGGTCGGGTAATTGCGTCTAGTTTAATGTCAACGGCCATACCACATAGAACTCACCCGGTCTCGTCAGCTCCCGGAAGTTAAGCTATGTCGGGTCCCGTTAGTACTTGGATGGGTGACCGCTTGGGAATACGGGATGCTGTTGGCATGGAATTATTTTATTTTTGTGAATCCAATTGAATTGAAGTGCTTCCCAAGATGGGTGATACTACATGGACTACAATGTATTATTTTGGCATTAGTTGAAAATGGAAGGAACGTATTTTTTACTGGATATTGCCTACTAGACGTCCTCCAACCTCTTTGTTGCTGAAAGATATTTGAAACGCCGTGCGCGAAGCGCACGGCACAGCCGAGAGGCTACTAGACGTCCTCCAACCTCTTTGTTGCTGAAAGATATTTGAAACGCCGTGCGCGAAGCGCACGGCACAGCCGAGAGGCTTGTACGTTGGTGGTTTCTTCGGGCAGCTCTATCTAATCTCTCTGGCTCTGAGATCCTTATGCAACGCAAGCTAAGTAAAGCGCGAAGCGCACGGCACAGCCGAGAGGCTTGTACGTTGGTGGTTTCTTCGGGCAGCTCTATCTAATCTCTCTGACTCTGAGATCCTTATGCAACGCAAGCTAAGTAAGGGAAGCAATCGTTAGCCTTATGACACTTGGATTGTTGGCTCATTGATCGGACATCCCCGGAACGAGAAAATTAAAAATGACAGTTAGCCAAAAATAGTGGCGTTTGGAAATATTATCAAATTTTATATTCGGTTGTCCATTGACAAATGTACTTATATGTCCTCGTTTGTTTGGCTAAGGTTGGTGTGTATTTCGAACAGAAAGTAAGCAAGCATTAGAACTAGATTTAGAGGCGAATATGGTCGGGTAATGGCGACTGAATTGATGTCAACGGCCATACCACATAGAACTCACCCGGTCTCGTCAGCTCCCGGAAGTTAAGCTATGTCGGGTCCCGTTAGTACTTGGATGGGTGACCGCTTGGGAATACGGGATGCTGTTGGCATGGTGTAATTTTATTTTTGCTCCCCAAGTTAGATGAGACATGGAATATAATGTATTCTTTAGGTATTAGTTGAAAAGGGTATTGCTGGGACTTTGATTAATGATACCATATATTGTAGAACGCATGTTTGTTTGATCTCGGTAGTTTTAACGACAAAAAAAAAGATAGAGGTTTGGCTATTTTGTTGAGGCTGTTGCATGACGCCCACTCACTGGCACGATCCCACTACTGCCGAACACGGGAACTTTTGGCTGCTAGGTTTCCCTCCTGCCGAGAGGCTTGTACGTTGGTGGTTTCTTCGGGCAGCTCTATCTAATCTCTCTGGCTCTGAGATCCTTATGCAACGCAAGCTAAGTAAAGCGCGAAGCGCACGGCACAGCCGAGAGGCTTGTACGTTGGTGGTTTCTTCGGGCAGCTCTATCTAATCTCTCTGACTCTGAGATCCTTATGCAACGCAAGCTAAGTAAGGGAAGCAATCGTTAGCCTTATGACACTTGGATTGTTGGCTCATTGATCGGACATCCCCGGAACGAGAAAATTAAAAATGACAGTTAGCCAAAAATAGTGGCGTTTGGAAATATTATCAAATTTTATATTCGGTTGTCCATTGACAAATGTACTTATATGTCCTCGTTTGTTTGGCTAAGGTTGGTGTGTATTTCGAACAGAAAGTAAGCAAGCATTAGAACTAGATTTAGAGGCGAATATGGTCGGGTAATGGCGACTGAATTGATGTCAACGGCCATACCACATAGAACTCACCCGGTCTCGTCAGCTCCCGGAAGTTAAGCTATGTCGGGTCCCGTTAGTACTTGGATGGGTGACCGCTTGGGAATACGGGATGCTGTTGGCATGGTGTAATTTTATTTTTGCTCCCCAAGTTAGATGAGACATGGAATATAATGTATTCTTTAGGTATTAGTTGAAAAGGGTATTGCTGGGACTTTGATTAATGATACCATATATTGTAGAACGCATGTTTGTTTGATCTCGGTAGTTTTAACGACAAAAAAAAAGATAGAGGTTTGGCTATTTTGTTGAGGCTGTTGCATGACGCCCACTCACTGGCACGATCCCACTACTGCCGAACACGGGAACTTTTGGCTGCTAGGTTTCCCTCCTGCCGAGAGGCTTGTACGTTGGTGGTTTCTTCGGGCAGCTCTATCTAATCTCTCTGGCTCTGAGATCCTTATGCAACGCAAGCTAAGTAAAGCGCGAAGCGCACGGCACAGCCGAGAGGCTTGTACGTTGGTGGTTTCTTCGGGCAGCTCTATCTAATCTCTCTGACTCTGAGATCCTTATGCAACGCAAGCTAAGTAAGGGAAGCAATCGTTAGCCTTATGACACTTGGATTGTTGGCTCATTGATCGGACATCCCCGGAACGAGAAAATTAAAAATGACAGTTAGCCAAAAATAGTGGCGTTTGGAAATATTATCAAATTTTATATTCGGTTGTCCATTGACAAATGTACTTATATGTCCTCGTTTGTTTGGCTAAGGTTGGTGTGTATTTCGAACAGAAAGTAAGCAAGCATTAGAACTAGATTTAGAGGCGAATATGGTCGGGTAATGGCGACTGAATTGATGTCAACGGCCATACCACATAGAACTCACCCGGTCTCGTCAGCTCCCGGAAGTTAAGCTATGTCGGGTCCCGTTAGTACTTGGATGGGTGACCGCTTGGGAATACGGGATGCTGTTGGCATGGTGTAATTTTATTTTTGCTCCCCAAGTTAGATGAGACATGGAATATAATGTATTCTTTAGGTATTAGTTGAAAAGGGTATTGCTGGGACTTTGATTAATGATACCATATATTGTAGAACGCATGTTTGTTTGATCTCGGTAGTTTTAACGACAAAAAAAAAGATAGAGGTTTGGCTATTTTGTTGAGGCTGTTGCATGACGCCCACTCACTGGCACGATCCCACTACTGCCGAACACGGGAACTTTTGGCTGCTAGGTTTCCCTCCTGCCGAGAGGCTTGTACGTTGGTGGTTTCTTCGGGCAGCTCTATCTAATCTCTCTGGCTCTGAGATCCTTATGCAACGCAAGCTAAGTAAAGCGCGAAGCGCACGGCACAGCCGAGAGGCTTGTACGTTGGTGGTTTCTTCGGGCAGCTCTATCTAATCTCTCTGACTCTGAGATCCTTATGCAACGCAAGCTAAGTAAGGGAAGCAATCGTTAGCCTTATGACACTTGGATTGTTGGCTCATTGATCGGACATCCCCGGAACGAGAAAATTAAAAATGACAGTTAGCCAAAAATAGTGGCGTTTGGAAATATTATCAAATTTTATATTCGGTTGTCCATTGACAAATGTACTTATATGTCCTCGTTTGTTTGGCTAAGGTTGGTGTGTATTTCGAACAGAAAGTAAGCAAGCATTAGAACTAGATTTAGAGGCGAATATGGTCGGGTAATGGCGACTGAATTGATGTCAACGGCCATACCACATAGAACTCACCCGGTCTCGTCAGCTCCCGGAAGTTAAGCTATGTCGGGTCCCGTTAGTACTTGGATGGGTGACCGCTTGGGAATACGGGATGCTGTTGGCATGGTGTAATTTTATTTTTGCTCCCCAAGTTAGATGAGACATGGAATATAATGTATTCTTTAGGTATTAGTTGAAAAGGGTATTGCTGGGACTTTGATTAATGATACCATATATTGTAGAACGCATGTTTGTTTGATCTCGGTAGTTTTAACGACAAAAAAAAAGATAGAGGTTTGGCTATTTTGTTGAGGCTGTTGCATGACGCCCACTCACTGGCACGATCCCACTACTGCCGAACACGGGAACTTTTGGCTGCTAGGTTTCCCTCCTGACCCACTACGCTCCTCCTTAGCTAACCTGCACCTACTAGATTCCTCTAGCAGATCCATGCTGATGTCAAGCTTAGTGCGGGCACCTGATCAACATGCGGTATCACGAAACAGGGCTCCTAAACTCAAGCCATCCACTCTACCAAGCCTCCCCGAAGAAGGATTATAGGTGCACGCCAAACACCCAGCTGATAAATGGGCTCTCAATCGATAATACATTACTGTAATAAATTGATTTGATGAGCACGCGGATTCTTTATTGTGTCCAAAATTGGTCTCGTCACTTGTTCTATAACTATTAAAGAGCTTCTCGGTGTTTCAATAAATGAACAAAATGCAAGACCTGACAATGTATGTACTGTGTGCGTCAAGTATTGCAAATCTCAATTTAATATTCCGAAATATCGATCTATGCACTGTAATTTACGCCAAAGCTCATTGATCGTACAAACCTTATTTAGAGTTCTGCAAAATAGCATTGCATTTAAGATCATACTTCACAGGATCATTTCTGTAGTATATCTTGACTTGTTTCCCACCAGAAACTTGTCTCCTTTCAACCCACGATGACGAGTTAAGACGCTGGTTTCTGAGCGTGAAACAGGCTGTGAGTGTAGCTGTCTCGACAGCATCAAACACAGTCATTGAGGACCGTTTCCGTTAAATCCATGTGAAATAGCGGAAGGAAACTAGCGTGTTCAGAGTGGTTGAGATGATAAAACAAATTTAAATTCTTGAAAATCTAAAGAGATAAATCTTAATAATAATTCCAGGTATTCGTGTCCTTAAATCATCTGCTTGTATGGCAAAATAAATTGTGAAAGTGAGGTTGGTCAATTTGAGGATGTGTCATGACTTTATGATCGTATTGCATTCTTTTAGTTATTGTTATTTAATCATGATTAATTATCGTTCAGAGCTTTTGTCGTCAGGTGGCGTGGCAAAGCCATATTCTGAAAAAAAAGGACCTAGTGTGATAACGAGAGTAAAATTTGCAACGCCTTCAGCGTAAATTGTATCTCCCTTAATACAGTATGAGCATAATAAAACAAATGAAAATGAACTTTATAAGCATCAAGTGGTCGCGTCTGGAAAAATGAACAACTCAATATTTTATAGCATTTCTTGAATGTTTTGAGTGATATGAGTATTCTTCGTACACCACCGGAAATGTGTTGAACCTCAGTGGTTATTTTGGGCAGTAATCCTTGTAACATTATCGCTTCTCGGCCTTTTGGCTAAGATCAAAGTGTAGTATCTGTTCTTATCAGCTTAATATCTGATACGGGTTCAAATGGACCCCAGAATATTAAACTGATTTTTGGCATACGGTGGGAATACAGTGCTTGCACTGCTCCCGCCACGGGTTGACCCGGTATTGCAGTACCTCCGGGATCGGCTCACCCTCTATGAGGGAGAACATATTGAATAAAACAGAAATTGTCTTAGCACCGTATAATAAAAGACCATGTATAATTGCAAAACTGTCATGTAGACATGATTGTAATTTTTTCTAATTGTATTTTTTTCGTAATATCAAGAAAAGCATAAAAAATTACGTACTTGATTGTGTTAACTAATTAGTACTGTTCATCTTTCGATGTGATGTTTTTTTTTTTAAATATGAAGATGCGTGTATTTTCATATGAAAAGTCGATTTTCTTATTTTCTTATTTGCCAATTGGACGACCAAATGAAAAAAAACAAGCAATTTGTTTCTTGAAAAGTATTTGCAAAGATCAAGACCATGAAATAAATACTGAGCTTTATTTACTATATTTTGCTCGAGTTCGTAATTCAAGTCGATGAAAGAAAGTGGGTGGTATTCTCTAAACGTCAGTCAAATACTTGAACACTCTTTGTCAATATTGTTCTGCTGTATACAAAGTATTAAACAAAGTGAAAAAGCATCCACAATCATACTTACCTGGCTCAGAGGCAACCATGATCACCAAGGTGGTTCCTCCAGGGCGAGGCCTTTCCATTGCACTAAGGATGGGCTGACCCTTGCGATTAATCCAAATGTGATTAACTCGGGAGTACAATTTTTGGTAGTGGGGGACTGCGTTCGCGCCGTTCCCTGAACACACTATAAATGTAAGAAAAATTCTTGTCATCTGCCGGAAGTTGAACTAAATCTGGTCCCGTTAGTAAACGGTAGGGTTGACCGCTTGGTAATACGCGAAGCATCAGATTTTCTTTCTGGGAAGAAACAACAAAGTAATGAAATTCATGTTTAGCTATTTTAATATAAATCATCATGGCCAATGGATTGGCCGTGATCGTCTAGTGGTTAGGACCCTACGTTGTGGTACCTACTAGATATAAATCCGTAGTAACCCAGGTTCGAATCCTGGTCACGGCACTGAAAACTGATTTTTCACGTCAACACGCAGATTAACTATAAATTTTGTTTGGTTGGAAAGTAATGCTCGCTCACTTCAATAGTTCATAATGTGAAAAACAATTTGGAATGAAAACCTGAAATTCCCCCTCCCTTTTTTTGTGTGTGCAGGAAGTTGTTGAAATGTATGGAAGAAAAATACACATTTACAGAATTTCAAGTATTTGACCCGATATTAAGACAAAAATTATTTCATGTATGTAATGAACTGTCCCCTGTTGGTATTAGTCCAATGGGAGATGGAAATTAAAATTTGCCTAGGGTAATCTAAATGAATATTTCTGAACGAAATTGTTGGTCCAACACGTCCAAGCAGAACGAATTCAGCAAATGCTTAAGTAGACTTGCTTTTCTGATTATAATTTAGCTTTGCGCAGTGGCAATATCATAACCAATGAGGGTCTCCCGAGGTGTGATTATTGCTAGTTGAAAACTTTAACCAATACCCCGCCACGATGAAGTGAAATAATCTTTGTCGTCGGCAATTTTTGATAGCTCCATCAGGAGCATTTCAGCGTACAAGAAAAAAAAAATTACAGTCAGTTAGAAAAATTGGAGTGTTGCATAGTGTGTTTATAACATTAAACGGTGAAAGTGAAATCGTATAAGTGATTTTTGTTTCCATTTAGTTGGTATTGCACGTCAGACAAGGCTGATTAATTCGTTCGCTGAAGGCCATTAATATCAGTCAGTTGGAACATTGTGAACACGGGGGAAAATATTTGAAAAGGTGATTCCAAATGACAAGGTGAAAAGATTCCACCATGTTTAAAGGGGAAGTTCAATAAATTGTTAACCGCTGTAGGGTGAATGTCGGGGTAAACATCTGATCCCACCACCTACGTGTTGGGCTTGTACCATAAAGATCGTTCATTTTTTTCAAAAATAACACTGCGCACAACTGTTTCGTTCAAAAACATGTTAACGAGCTTTATACATGATATTTACTTTAAAATAACTGTACCCATTGATAAAGAATTGCACAAGGATTTTGATATGTAAACGCATGTTTCGAAAAAAAACCTTACAAGCGCACTTCAAAATTTTGAAATGAATATAAATACAAGGCATACCACTGTTATTTACTCTGGTTTCTAATCAATACCCGGATAAATCTTTTCGCCTTTTACTAAAGATTTCCGTGGTTAGGAGCATTGATGAGTCTATATGACTTATTTTTTTAACGCCCGGTCTTCTGATTGGGCACTTTGAATAAATGAAAAATTAAAAACGTCTGTATGCGGAAACAAAGATATTCTACTACTACATACTGACAACATTTGTAAAATGACAAACTGATAGTTTTTCGGTGGTTTTGGTAAGATTAGTGTGTATTTCAAAAAGATAAATCTCAAGCACAAGTAATAGATTAGAGGCGAATATGGTCGGGTAATTGCGTCTAGTTTAATGTCAACGGCCATACCACATAGAACTCACCCGGTCTCGTCAGCTCCCGGAAGTTAAGCTATGTCGGGTCCCGTTAGTACTTGGATGGGTGACCGCTTGGGAATACGGGATGCTGTTGGCATGGAATTATTTTATTTTTGTGAATCCAATTGAATTGAAGTGCTTCCCAAGATGGGTGATACTACATGGACTACAATGTATTATTTTGGCATTAGTTGAAAATGGAAGGAACGTATTTTTTACTGGATATTGCCTACTAGACGTCCTCCAACCTCTTTGTTGCTGAAAGATATTTGAAACGCCGTGCGCGAAGCGCACGGCACAGCCGAGAGGCTACTAGACGTCCTCCAACCTCTTTGTTGCTGAAAGATATTTGAAACGCCGTGCGCGAAGCGCACGGCACAGCCGAGAGGCTTGTACGTTGGTGGTTTCTTCGGGCAGCTCTATCTAATCTCTCTGGCTCTGAGATCCTTATGCAACGCAAGCTAAGTAAAGCGCGAAGCGCACGGCACAGCCGAGAGGCTTGTACGTTGGTGGTTTCTTCGGGCAGCTCTATCTAATCTCTCTGACTCTGAGATCCTTATGCAACGCAAGCTAAGTAAGGGAAGCAATCGTTAGCCTTATGACACTTGGATTGTTGGCTCATTGATCGGACATCCCCGGAACGAGAAAATTAAAAATGACAGTTAGCCAAAAATAGTGGCGTTTGGAAATATTATCAAATTTTATATTCGGTTGTCCATTGACAAATGTACTTATATGTCCTCGTTTGTTTGGCTAAGGTTGGTGTGTATTTCGAACAGAAAGTAAGCAAGCATTAGAACTAGATTTAGAGGCGAATATGGTCGGGTAATGGCGACTGAATTGATGTCAACGGCCATACCACATAGAACTCACCCGGTCTCGTCAGCTCCCGGAAGTTAAGCTATGTCGGGTCCCGTTAGTACTTGGATGGGTGACCGCTTGGGAATACGGGATGCTGTTGGCATGGTGTAATTTTATTTTTGCTCCCCAAGTTAGATGAGACATGGAATATAATGTATTCTTTAGGTATTAGTTGAAAAGGGTATTGCTGGGACTTTGATTAATGATACCATATATTGTAGAACGCATGTTTGTTTGATCTCGGTAGTTTTAACGACAAAAAAAAAGATAGAGGTTTGGCTATTTTGTTGAGGCTGTTGCATGACGCCCACTCACTGGCACGATCCCACTACTGCCGAACACGGGAACTTTTGGCTGCTAGGTTTCCCTCCTGCCGAGAGGCTTGTACGTTGGTGGTTTCTTCGGGCAGCTCTATCTAATCTCTCTGGCTCTGAGATCCTTATGCAACGCAAGCTAAGTAAAGCGCGAAGCGCACGGCACAGCCGAGAGGCTTGTACGTTGGTGGTTTCTTCGGGCAGCTCTATCTAATCTCTCTGACTCTGAGATCCTTATGCAACGCAAGCTAAGTAAGGGAAGCAATCGTTAGCCTTATGACACTTGGATTGTTGGCTCATTGATCGGACATCCCCGGAACGAGAAAATTAAAAATGACAGTTAGCCAAAAATAGTGGCGTTTGGAAATATTATCAAATTTTATATTCGGTTGTCCATTGACAAATGTACTTATATGTCCTCGTTTGTTTGGCTAAGGTTGGTGTGTATTTCGAACAGAAAGTAAGCAAGCATTAGAACTAGATTTAGAGGCGAATATGGTCGGGTAATGGCGACTGAATTGATGTCAACGGCCATACCACATAGAACTCACCCGGTCTCGTCAGCTCCCGGAAGTTAAGCTATGTCGGGTCCCGTTAGTACTTGGATGGGTGACCGCTTGGGAATACGGGATGCTGTTGGCATGGTGTAATTTTATTTTTGCTCCCCAAGTTAGATGAGACATGGAATATAATGTATTCTTTAGGTATTAGTTGAAAAGGGTATTGCTGGGACTTTGATTAATGATACCATATATTGTAGAACGCATGTTTGTTTGATCTCGGTAGTTTTAACGACAAAAAAAAAGATAGAGGTTTGGCTATTTTGTTGAGGCTGTTGCATGACGCCCACTCACTGGCACGATCCCACTACTGCCGAACACGGGAACTTTTGGCTGCTAGGTTTCCCTCCTGACCCACTACGCTCCTCCTTAGCTAACCTGCACCTACTAGATTCCTCTAGCAGATCCATGCTGATGTCAAGCTTAGTGCGGGCACCTGATCAACATGCGGTATCACGAAACAGGGCTCCTAAACTCAAGCCATCCACTCTACCAAGCCTCCCCGAAGAAGGATTATAGGTGCACGCCAAACACCCAGCTGATAAATGGGCTCTCAATCGATAATACATTACTGTAATAAATTGATTTGATGAGCACGCGGATTCTTTATTGTGTCCAAAATTGGTCTCGTCACTTGTTCTATAACTATTAAAGAGCTTCTCGGTGTTTCAATAAATGAACAAAATGCAAGACCTGACAATGTATGTACTGTGTGCGTCAAGTATTGCAAATCTCAATTTAATATTCCGAAATATCGATCTATGCACTGTAATTTACGCCAAAGCTCATTGATCGTACAAACCTTATTTAGAGTTCTGCAAAATAGCATTGCATTTAAGATCATACTTCACAGGATCATTTCTGTAGTATATCTTGACTTGTTTCCCACCAGAAAACTTGTCTCCTTTCAACCCACGATGACGAGTTAAGACGCTGGTTTCTGAGCGTGAAACAGGCTGTGAGTGTAGCTGTCTCGACAGCATCAAACACAGTCATTGAGGACCGTTTCCGTTAAATCCATGTGAAATAGCGGAAGGAAAC
>NW_025804905.1:12500-22500 GCF_021234035.1 Daphnia pulicaria | reverse complement strand
AAAATTGAAAAATTTTTCTAAGTCCCGACGATGGATAGTGAAGCTATAGGCGGCACTGGGACGAGCAAAGACGGCTGAAAAAGAGAGAAAGAGCGAAAGAAAAAAAGTTGGAAAAAATTTCTAAGTCCTAAAATTTCCAAGACCGGTTTTTGGTGGTGACCGGTCGGCGGGTGTGATGGTAAGCCCCGCCTGAGCTCTGGTGAAAGCCCGGCAAAATTTCGGAAATCAACTTTTTCGTACAGTTACTGCCCGGAACATCCACTACTTTCCTATATAGGGAAGAGGTTGTCGAGAAAGAAAAAGTTGAAAAATTTTCTAAGTCCTAAAATTTCCAAGACCGGTTTTTGGTGGTGACCGGGCGGCAGTTGAGCGGGCGGCCCGGCCTGAGCTCAGGTGAATGTCCGGCAAAAATTCGGAAATCGACTTTTTCGTACAGTTACTGCCCGGAACATCCACTACTTTCCTATATAGGGAAGAGGTTGTCGAAAAAAAGAAAGTTGAAAAATTTTCTAAGTCCGAAAAATTGAAAAATTTTTCTAAGTCCCGACGACGTGGTAGTGACGTGGTTGGCGGGACTTGGACGTATAAAGGCCGATGAAAAAAAATGGAAATGGAAATGAAAATTTCTCGATTTCCGACGACGGTGTTTGGCAACGACTCTCTCGCCCGGCCACTGGTCGGCGCGAGAGAGGAGTGAGCGAGACCCGTCGATTCGAAAAGAGAAGCCGTCACACCGTCGAGGCGTGGCGGCTCTCAAGTGGGTTGGTCGGGCGTGTCGTGATGACTCGCGACCGTAAAAAATTCCCACTCAAATTCTCCCATTTCCGACGACGGTGTTTGGCAACGACTCTCTCGCCCGGCCTCTGGTCGGCGCGAGAGAGGAGTGAGCGAGACCCGTCGATTCGAAAAAAAGCCGTCACACCGTCGAGGCGTGGCGGCTCTCAAATGGGTTGGTCGGGCGTGTCGTGATGACTTGCGACCGTAAAAAATTCCCACTCGTCGAAAATTTTCTAAGTCCCAACTTTGAAAACGACGGTTCCTGAAAGTCGGCTGGCGGTTGGATGGGGCAATGTCCCCGTCCAATCGC
The DNA here is from genome assembly GCF_021234035.1 of Daphnia pulicaria. NCBI lineage: Eukaryota > Metazoa > Arthropoda > Branchiopoda > Diplostraca > Daphniidae > Daphnia > Daphnia pulicaria. The sequence goes on along the minus strand of NW_025804905.1, from coordinate 21,413 downwards.
TAAAAATGAGCCGGAAAACGGAGACATTATGCGGCGGAACATTAGTGGTTTTCCTTAGTATAGAAGAGGTCTCGATTCCTAAACTCGGAAAAATTTTCAGAGTCCCAAAAATTTTCGAAGTGTCGAATAGTTTGGTTTCTCGAATTGAAAATTTTTTTCAAATTTGCGACATTACGACAAGCAGCGATTGTAAAGCCCGGTCCAAATTTTTCAAACGAGTCTTACTTCTTGTTAGTCCGCCTGGCCGATACCAAAGAATGGCCGACCGTCGACTATCGGGCGAATAGACGGGTGAAAGAAATAAAGTCGAAGCCGGTGGTTGGATAGATATCGAAGGGAAGGCGAAAGAGGCGAAAAGGAAAGCGCGAAATTTCTTTAGTAGCTTCGACGCAAAAACTTTGGTATCGACGGGGAGCTTTGGGAAATGAAACGAAGACGCAGAATGGGAAGTTGTCCGGTTCGGCGTTAGTTGTAGTTTCATTTCCACCGTAGCTGAGCTCCTTTCCGCCCGCCACTTCACATGATTTTAGTTTCGATTCCGTTCGATCGCGCTTGCACTGTCTTTGTTTTTTTTTCACTGCTTGGATCGCGGCTTTGCTCTAACCAGTTTAGCCCCATGCGATCAAAAAGTCTTAAAAAAAAAAACCGTTGAACGGAGACGAACTCGATGAGCTGTCGGTGTGTGAAATATCATTCCTTCGGTAAAACCGTTTTCGAAATTTCCGATGGTCGGTATATGTAAAAATATATCCGAACCGCGATGTGGACGGGAATTCAAACGCCCGCTTCACCGATTGGTGCGACAGCTGAGAAGCTCGTCACTCGATCCAACGACTCTTGGTCGAAAAGTTCAGAAGAGGTGCGCGCGTCAAACATTTTTTTGGTTTCGGACGTTTCGTTTCTTCGGCACGTGTGGTTTGTCTGTGGCCGTCTGTGAGAGAAATCGGACGCTTGTTCTTTGTTATTTTACCGTAACAAGACAAGACGGGAAAGATTCTTTCTTCCAAACTTACGGCATCATAACCATCAGCGTTTACCGTCAGCGACGATACGGAAGAGAAAAGAAAATGGTGCGCGTCTTTTCACTTTTTGACACCGTATCAAAAAAAATTACCGTTCAGGCGGAAATGTGTGTGTGTGTGTGTGAGCCGAGAGATAAAAAATAAAAAAGCCACCAAACAGAACGCTTTCAAATTATTTCGTGCGGCGTGCGCATATTTCACATTTTGCCGTTTGACGGAAGCTCGTTGTGTGGAACACAGAAGTGGAGATGGACGGAGTTGAAGGGGGGCGAAGACGGCCCGGTCGGACAAAGTCAAGAGATTGAAATATACGAGAGAATTGGGTGGAAGTGATGGCAAATCTATAAAATTCAAAAATCGGATGAGATGCGAGGACCGCAAAATGTGGCGTCGACTCTGACTCTCTTTTACTACGAACTTCCCTTCGACGGAAGATATCGAGAGCTGAGCTGAGCGCCCGCTGAGTATGGCCGGCGTAATTACAAACGAGTTACGGTTGGAGCTATATCGATTGTACGTATCCCGAACGTTCATCGAACAAGCCAGATCAACTCGGCGCCCGGTAAGATGTACGCTCAGTTATGGCCATGACACACGAAGGGAGAATTCAAACGGCTGTGAGTGTACGGCCCGCCCGGAGTTGTGTGTAGGCAGTGACCTCTCAAGAAAAAACGTAAAAAAATTTTTTTTGACAGTCACCGGTCTGCGACAAGTAATCAGTACGAAACTTGGGTGCAATGCAAAAAACATTTTGAGAATCCTTGCTTGACAACAACGAATCTAACACGATAAAAAAACGATCCCCATCGGTGTACCGCTTGCTTTTCTCGCGCTTCGGCGCAGAATCGCTTATTCAGCTGCCCTTGGAATATGTTCGTTTCGTGCATACTTGATCTCGGTCATTCTTCGGTGAACTCTTAAAGAATTGCGCACTTTTATAGGGGTAGTCTGGTTGCTTGTCTCGACTTGAAATGATTTGTTTTTTTCCGCCCATGACTTTCTATACGATGCCTCTATGCTGGCCTCTGACCGCGGTTGTTCCGAGTTTTCTCTTTCTCTTCGAAAGTCTTTGCGGAAAATTCTGCCTCGTGTGACCGTTGAGCGGTGAGGTGTGTGTGTGTGTGTGTGTCGTGCGGGGTGATGCGAGAGTGTGCCTCGGCGGTGGAAAAATAAAAATAAAACTCTGAGCCCACAAAAATTTAAAAGATGTATGCTTGTCAGCTTAGTAAAGCAGGCTTGACTTATGAGCATACAGCACGCCACATATGACCGTCGAAAACCGTAATACGGGAAAAAAAGTTGATGAATATATCAAGACCGGTCGAATGAATCCGATTCACTTTGGGCTCATAGACCGTTGAATGGTCTTTGACTTTGGAAATTGAAATGAAAAAAATCCAACAAACGGATCGGATCGGTGTTTCTCTTCACTGGGACTCGCTGTGACACGCCAGGCGTTGCGATCAAAAATTTTAGTTTCCGAAGAAAAAGAAAAAAAACGAAAAACGTGTTGATTTGGTGTGTGTTTGGTGATGCGTGGGCGAAATAAAAACCCGCAACTCGCCGGATGCATATCAAACAAACATACACGAAATACCTGGTTGATCCTGCCAGTAGCATATGCTTGTCTCAAAGATTAAGCCATGCATGTCTAAGTACAAGCCGCTAGACGGCGAAACCGCGAATGGCTCAATAAATCAGTTATGGTTCCTTAGATCCACTCCATCCTACTTGGATAACTGTGGTAATTCTAGAGCTAATACATGCACTCGAGCCTCGACTGCGGGCTTTCGGGCTCGCAGAAGAGGTGCTTTTATTAGATCAAAACCAGTCGGGGCCGGGCTTTCGGGCTCGCGCACCGTACCAATTTTGGTGACTCTGGATAACTTCACGCCGATCGCACGGCCTTCGCGCCGGCGACGTATCTTTCAAATGTCTGCCTTATCAACTGTCGATGGTAGGTTACGCGCCTACCATGGTTGCAACGGGTAACGGGGAATCGGGGTTCGATTCCGGAGAGGGAGCCTGAGAAACGGCTACCACATCCAAGGAAGGCAGCAGGCGCGCAAATTACCCACTCCCGGCACGGGGATGGTAGTGACGAAAAATAACGATACGGGACTCTTCCGAGGCCCCGTGATTGGAATGAGTACACTTTAAATCCTTTAACGAGGAACCATTGGAGGGCAAGTCTGGTGCCAGCAGCCGCGGTAACTCCAGCTCCAATAGCGTATATTAAAGTTGTTGCGGTTAAAAAGCTCGTAGTCGGATGTCTGTCTTCGGCCGGGCGGCGCCGCTCTGAATCAAGGGTGTTGCGTTTCACGCTCTGGGAGCCCGGGTGTCAAAGCCCGACTCTCTTCACGGTCGGACAACATCGCCGGAGTGGTGGTCGGTGCGTCGTTGTTGTATCTGCGGCCAGAGTTGGAAAGTTCTTTCGGGTTCTTTTTTAAATTTTGGTCGTAGTTGACTCGATTCGCTCCACCCAGTCAATCGTTCGGGGTGCCCTTCACCGGGTGTCTCGGGCGGCCGGCAACGTTTACTTTGAACAAATTAGAGTGCTCAAAGCAGGTGTATCCCAACGCCTGAATATCGCAGCATGGAATGATGGAATAGGACCTCGGTCCGATTTTGCTGGTCTTTTACTTTTGGACCCGAGGTAATGGTCAATAGAGACGGACGGGGGCATTCGTACTGCGGCGACAGAGGTGAAATTCTTGGACCGCCGCAAGACGAACAACAGCGAAGGCATTTGCCAAGAATGTTTTCCTTGATCAAGAACGAAAGTTAGAGGTTCGAAGGCGATCAGATACCGCCCTAGTTCTAACCATAAACGATGCCAACCAGCAATCCGTCGGAGTTACTCCAATGACTCGACGGGCAGCTTCCGGGAAACCAAAGTCTTTGGGTTCCGGGGGAAGTATGGTTGCAAAGCTGAAACTTAAAGGAATTGACGGAAGGGCACCACCAGGAGTGGAGCCTGCGGCTTAATTTGACTCAACACGGGAAACCTCACCAGGCCCGGACACTGGAAGGATTGACAGATTGAGAGCTCTTTCTTGATTCGGTGGGTGGTGGTGCATGGCCGTTCTTAGTTGGTGGAGCGATTTGTCTGGTTAATTCCGATAACGAACGAGACTCTAGCCTGCTAAATAGGTGACGGGTTTTATCAATTGAAACCGAAGGGAGTACGGAGGCGTCGGGATCAGGTGGCGGCGATTCGGGTCTCGGTGGGACTGGTTCCTTTAGTGAGGCAATCTCTCGGCTTGGTTTCGTTGTGCTTTGTTCGTCGGGTGTACGGCCTTCACGGGTTGGTTGCCTGGCGGATGAGGTATGGCGGGGCTTTGTCGGGAATGTCTCGCGGGGGCTGGCTCTATTGTTATTCGGTCGTCGTCATCCCCGGCGATACCTTCTGCTCTCGCGTCCGTCACGCAGTCTTCTTAGAGGGACAAGCGGCGTCCAGCCGCGTGACAGTGAGCAATAACAGGTCTGTGATGCCCTTAGATGTCCTGGGCCGCACGCGCGCTACACTGAAGGAATCAGCGTGTTTCACTCTCCCTGTCCGAAAGGACCGGGTAACCGCTGAACCTCCTTCGTGGTTGGGATTGGGGACTGCAATGATCCCCATGAACCAGGAATCCCTAGTAGGCGCGGGTCACTAGCCCGCGTCGATTACGTCCCTGCCCTTTGTACACACCGCCCGTCGCTACTACCGATTGAATGATTTAGTGAGGCCTTCGGACGGGCTTGTCGGGGTGCCGTCGAGTGGGGAGCAATCTCTGCCCGTGCGGTGCCTACCAACGGCGAGACTGAAAGATGGTCGAACTTGATCCTTTAGAGGAAGTAAAAGTCGTAACAAGGTTTCCGTAGGTGAACCTGCGGAAGGATCATAAACGAACAAGACAAATGTTTTGCGCATATGGCTTTGGTTGAGCACGAAACAACTAAAAGTTGCAAAACAAAAAAAACCCCATCAAAAGTCTTTCGGCGTAAGACATCGTATGAACTATGTGTGGGTTGACGGAAGAAAATCATTTATTTTGAACGGGTATCAGGCGCTCTGATGCGCGGTGGTTTAAAGCGGATTCGCCTTTTCAAATTGATTTTTCTTTCCTCTCGGCTCAAAAAAAAACACAAAGTCTTTCGATTTGGTCTATGGCCGTGAGCAAATTCTTCCTGCTTCGATGGTGAATGTCTCTATAGATTCATTCGACCTTTAGCGGCGCTCACAGTGTTGACGTTAGTAGAGTGAAGAATACGATAGCCCGCCTGGGCCGCGAGTACCGAAGGAACAATAAAGGAGATTTTATAAAGTCTTAGTCCCTAAATCAAACACTTTGAAAAATAAAAACTCGGTGGATGGAGAGTCGGAAAAAAAAAAAAAAAACATCAAGATTTTGAACGGGTATCAGGCGCTCTGATGCGCGGTGGTTTAAAGCGGATACGCCCAATCGAAATTGTTTTTTTTTTGTTTCTCTCTTCGTCTTCGGGATTTTTTGATTCTCGGTGGGGGACGAAAGTGTGAGACTTTACTCTGGACGTTCTTTTCGGGCGTAGATACTCGTGGTTGCGTGCGTGTGCGTCGTATAGACTAACACTCCAAAGCCCGACACTATGCCGTTGAAAACCGAATGTTTTTTAAGCTTGCCCTTCGCCCTCTCGATGAAGTAGGAAGAATTCAAAATCACAATAACACACTAAACCCAAATTCTAGTACGAGTGTTTATCGGAACATTTTCTTTCTGGCTTTCTTTCTCCGCCCTCGCATTCATTTGCTTGGGCGGGTTGGAGAAAAAGAGAGAAGAAAACGAATATGTCGTTTTATATACGACCCTGAACGGTGGATCACTAGGCTCGTGGATCGATGAAGAGCGCAGCAAAGTGCGCTAATCCATGCGAACTGCAGAACACATGGAGCATCGAAATCTTGAACGTAAATGGCGGCCCAGCTTCTCGCTCGGGCCACATCTGACTGAGGGTCGGTCGAATGATGAACGAACAGAGATTTTTTCAGTCTTGGTTTTGCATGTTGGGTCGCGGCGAGATTTATTTTTCACCCGGCCTGACCGCATAAAAGCTCCCGAATCTCTAACGTCTGGGTGCCGCGCGACTTAAGTGTCCGCGATGCCTCAAATACAAAAAAGGGGGAAAAATAAAAGAAGGTTCGCCCTGTTTTGTTTTTTTCCTCTCTATTCAAAAGAAACCTTTTTCGATGGCAAAACAGATGGGAAATTTTTGAGCCAACTCAAAAAAAAATTTTAGAAATAAACACATCTTCTCGAACAAGGTGTCGGCTGCGTGTGCGCGATATACCGCTTCAACGCGAGTTTAGTTGTGTGTGTGCGCCGGGCGTGTCGAAGTGTCGACCACCGCGAATTATCACTCACTCTAACCGCTCGTTATGCAAGCTTGGTTCGCGCACGACGCGTTGTTTCAATACAAAAAGCCGCAGGACGCCCTGTCACTTTTCGTAAATTAATTTTTGCGAATAACGAGAGACTCGCTTTATTTCGAAAAAAAAAAATTTGAACCGGCAATTATTCAATCTTTCCCGGCTTTAAAACGCCAAAGTCTGCCGAGCTAGATAAAGTGTTGTCTCCTTTTGAAAACAAACAATTCATTCTGACCTCAGTTTAGATGAGACTACCCGCTGAACTTAAGCATATCAGTAAGCGGAGGAAAAGAAACTAACAAGGATTCCCTTAGTAGCGGCGAGCGAACAGGGATGAGCCCAGCACCGAACCTCGCGCCCGGTTGAGCGGGTGCCGAGGAATGTGGTGTTCGGGAGGATCGTGCGCGTCTGTCCGGTATCTATCGTCCAAGTCTCCATGAACGGGGCGAGCAACCCACAGAGGGTGTCAGGCCCGTAGATAAGACGAGCCGAGACCGTGCATCGGATCCCTTCCCAAGAGTCGGGTTGCTTGAGCGTGCAGCCCTAAGCGGGAGGTAAACTCCTTCTAAGGCTAAATATCGCCACGAGACCGATAGCGAACAAGTACCGCGAGGGAAAGTTGAAAAGAACTTTGAAGAGAGAGTTCAAGAGTGCGTGAAACCGTTCAGGGGGTTAAACGGGTGGGCCCTCGAAGGTCGAACAAGTCCCCGCTCCCGGCACTTGGTTGTATGCCCTTAACGCTGCATGGAGACTGCCTGAATTGGCGGCTCTCTTGCATAAGTCGTTCTGCGATCGCAATAGCCACGCCAAGGTCCGCAAGTGGGGGGCCTAGTAGGACTCCGCGACCGACTGGGTGTCTGTTACACGGGGCGTCCGTTAGCGAGTTTCGTGGTTACCTTCGCGGGTGCCGCGATGACGAGCGCGGCGTTTCCCAACAGTACTGCCCGGTCGTGACCTGTCTCCTCCCGGGAGGTGTCGTAGCTTTTTTTTGTAAAAGAGAAAAAGTTGCGGTGCTCAACCTGTGGAGGCCCAGAGCGGAGAGTAGAAGTCGGGTCCCACCCGACCCGTCTTGAAACACGGACCAAGGAGTCTAACATGTGCGCAAGTCGTCGAGAAATTATCAAACTAAACTCGCGAGGCGCAATGAAAGTGAAGCGGCCCCGATGAGGGTGCATCCGCGAGGGGTGATCCCGTCTCGAACAGAGCGGGCGCAACCCCAGGGCGTCCGAATGCTCGCGAGATCTTTCCCCCTTAAAAGGGTTTGGTCGAGTCGGCCGGACGAACCCAGAGCGCACACGTTGGGACCCGAAAGATGGTGACCTATGCCTGGCCAGGACGAAGCCAGGGGAAACCCTGGTGGAGGTCCGCAGCGATTCTGACGTGCAAATCGATCGTCGGAGTTGGGTATAGGGGCGAAAGACTAATCGAACCATCTAGTAGCTGGTTCCCCCCGAAGTTTCCCTCAGGATAGCTGGTGCTCGCAAAGAGAACAAACGGAGTTTCATCCGGTAAAGCGAATGATTAGAGGCCTTGGGGTCGAAACGACCTCAACCTATTCTCAAACTTTCAATGGGTGAGAAGCCCGGCCTTTTTCCTTGATTGAGGCCGCGGCAATTGATTTGAATCTGAGCGCCCAGTGGGCCATTTTTGGTAAGCAGAACTGGCGCTGTGGGATGAACCAAACGCCCGGTTAAGGCGCCTAAACGACGCACATTTCGGATCCCACGAAAAGGAGTTGGTTGCTAAAGACAGCAGGACGGTGGCCATGGAGGTCGGAATCCGCTCAGGAGTGTGTAACAACTCACCTGCCGAAGCAACTAGCCCTTAAAATGGGAGGCGCTATAGCGTCGTGCCTATACCGGGCCGTCGGTCGGCAGAGCGAATAACGTCCGTGTCAGCTCGAAGAGAGCGACGGCGCTGAGGCCCCGACGAGTAGGGGGGTCGCGACGGTGAGCGTAGAAGGGTTGTGGGCGTGAGCCTGCCCGGAGCCGCCGTCGGTGCAGATCTTGGTGGTAGTAGCAAATACTCCAGAGGGATCCTGGAGGACTGACGCGGAGAAGGGTTTCATGTGAACAGTGGTTGGACATGAGTCAGTCGATCCTAAGCCGCAGGCGAAAGCCGACCTAGTGACGGGCGTGATGTGTTGCATCTATCGTATGAGTAGCGGGCGTGGTTGTGGTTGAGTCGTGTGTCGGTGATTCTTCTGTGGTGTGCGCGAAGAGAAAAAATCTAAAGTTGCGGGGTCAAAGAAAACACATGAATAAGAAAGCTTGTGAGAATGATAGAAGGTTAAAGAAGTGTCTTTTTCCTTTTTTTGATTTCTCTTAGCCGGTATTTGATTGTTTTTCTCCCGTCTCTTTTATTTTCCTAGTACCGTTCATCGCGTTATGGCATCGCATGCTTCTTTCGCAGCGCCTTCGAAAATATGAAACCATGTATCGTATAACGTGAGACGCCACCCAGGTTAAGGCGAAAGGGAATCCGGTCCTGATTCCGGAACCA
>NW_025804905.1:0-7500 GCF_021234035.1 Daphnia pulicaria | reverse complement strand
TTAGTAGCTTCGACGCAAAAACTTTGGTATCGACGGGGAGCTTTGGGAAATGAAACGAAGACGCAGAATGGGAAGTTGTCCGGTTCGGCGTTAGTTGTAGTTTCATTTCCACCGTAGCTGAGCTCCTTTCCGCCCGCCACTTCACATGATTTTAGTTTCGATTCCGTTCGATCGCGCTTGCACTGTCTTTGTTTTTTTTTCACTGCTTGGATCGCGGCTTTGCTCTAACCAGTTTAGCCCCATGCGATCAAAAAGTCTTAAAAAAAAAAAACCGTTGAACGGAGACGAACTCGATGAGCTGTCGGTGTGTGAAATATCATTCCTTCGGTAAAACCGTTTTCGAAATTTCCGATGGTCGGTATATGTAAAAATATATCCGAACCGCGATGTGGACGGGAATTCAAACGCCCGCTTCACCGATTGGTGCGACAGCTGAGAAGCTCGTCACTCGATCCAACGACTCTTGGTCGAAAAGTTCAGAAGAGGTGCGCGCGTCAAACATTTTTTTGGTTTCGGACGTTTCGTTTCTTCGGCACGTGTGGTTTGTCTGTGGCCGTCTGTGAGAGAAATCGGACGCTTGTTCTTTGTTATTTTACCGTAACAAGACAAGACGGGAAAGATTCTTTCTTCCAAACTTACGGCATCATAACCATCAGCGTTTACCGTCAGCGACGATACGGAAGAGAAAAGAAAATGGTGCGCGTCTTTTCACTTTTTGACACCGTATCAAAAAAAATTACCGTTCAGGCGGAAATGTGTGTGTGTGTGTGTGAGCCGAGAGATAAAAAATAAAAAAAGCCACCAAACAGAACGCTTTCAAATTATTTCGTGCGGCGTGCGCATATTTCACATTTTGCCGTTTGACGGAAGCTCGTTGTGTGGAACACAGAAGTGGAGATGGACGGAGTTGAAGGGGGGCGAAGACGGCCCGGTCGGACAAAGTCAAGAGATTGAAATATACGAGAGAATTGGGTGGAAGTGATGGCAAATCTATAAAATTCAAAAATCGGATGAGATGCGAGGACCGCAAAATGTGGCGTCGACTCTGACTCTCTTTTACTACGAACTTCCCTTCGACGGAAGATATCGAGAGCTGAGCTGAGCGCCCGCTGAGTATGGCCGGCGTAATTACAAACGAGTTACGGTTGGAGCTATATCGATTGTACGTATCCCGAACGTTCATCGAACAAGCCAGATCAACTCGGCGCCCGGTAAGATGTACGCTCAGTTATGGCCATGACACACGAAGGGAGAATTCAAACGGCTGTGAGTGTACGGCCCGCCCGGAGTTGTGTGTAGGCAGTGACCTCTCAAGAAAAAACGTAAAAAAATTTTTTTTGACAGTCACCGGTCTGCGACAAGTAATCAGTACGAAACTTGGGTGCAATGCAAAAAACATTTTGAGAATCCTTGCTTGACAACAACGAATCTAACACGATAAAAAAACGATCCCCATCGGTGTACCGCTTGCTTTTCTCGCGCTTCGGCGCAGAATCGCTTATTCAGCTGCCCTTGGAATATGTTCGTTTCGTGCATACTTGATCTCGGTCATTCTTCGGTGAACTCTTAAAGAATTGCGCACTTTTATAGGGGTAGTCTGGTTGCTTGTCTCGACTTGAAATGATTTGTTTTTTTCCGCCCATGACTTTCTATACGATGCCTCTATGCTGGCCTCTGACCGCGGTTGTTCCGAGTTTTCTCTTTCTCTTCGAAAGTCTTTGCGGAAAATTCTGCCTCGTGTGACCGTTGAGCGGTGAGGTGTGTGTGTGTGTGTGTGTCGTGCGGGGTGATGCGAGAGTGTGCCTCGGCGGTGGAAAAATAAAAATAAAACTCTGAGCCCACAAAAATTTAAAAGATGTATGCTTGTCAGCTTAGTAAAGCAGGCTTGACTTATGAGCATACAGCACGCCACATATGACCGTCGAAAACCGTAATACGGGAAAAAAAGTTGATGAATATATCAAGACCGGTCGAATGAATCCGATTCACTTTGGGCTCATAGACCGTTGAATGGTCTTTGACTTTGGAAATTGAAATGAAAAAAATCCAACAAACGGATCGGATCGGTGTTTCTCTTCACTGGGACTCGCTGTGACACGCCAGGCGTTGCGATCAAAAATTTTAGTTTCCGAAGAAAAAGAAAAAAAACGAAAAACGTGTTGATTTGGTGTGTGTTTGGTGATGCGTGGGCGAAATAAAAACCCGCAACTCGCCGGATGCATATCAAACAAACATACACGAAATACCTGGTTGATCCTGCCAGTAGCATATGCTTGTCTCAAAGATTAAGCCATGCATGTCTAAGTACAAGCCGCTAGACGGCGAAACCGCGAATGGCTCAATAAATCAGTTATGGTTCCTTAGATCCACTCCATCCTACTTGGATAACTGTGGTAATTCTAGAGCTAATACATGCACTCGAGCCTCGACTGCGGGCTTTCGGGCTCGCAGAAGAGGTGCTTTTATTAGATCAAAACCAGTCGGGGCCGGGCTTTCGGGCTCGCGCACCGTACCAATTTTGGTGACTCTGGATAACTTCACGCCGATCGCACGGCCTTCGCGCCGGCGACGTATCTTTCAAATGTCTGCCTTATCAACTGTCGATGGTAGGTTACGCGCCTACCATGGTTGCAACGGGTAACGGGGAATCGGGGTTCGATTCCGGAGAGGGAGCCTGAGAAACGGCTACCACATCCAAGGAAGGCAGCAGGCGCGCAAATTACCCACTCCCGGCACGGGGAGGTAGTGACGAAAAATAACGATACGGGACTCTTCCGAGGCCCCGTGATTGGAATGAGTACACTTTAAATCCTTTAACGAGGAACCATTGGAGGGCAAGTCTGGTGCCAGCAGCCGCGGTAACTCCAGCTCCAATAGCGTATATTAAAGTTGTTGCGGTTAAAAAGCTCGTAGTCGGATGTCTGTCTTCGGCCGGGCGGCGCCGCTCTGAATCAAGGGTGTTGCGTTTCACGCTCTGGGAGCCCGGGTGTCAAAGCCCGACTCTCTTCACGGTCGGACAACATCGCCGGAGTGGTGGTCGGTGCGTCGTTGTTGTATCTGCGGCCAGAGTTGGAAAGTTCTTTCGGGTTCTTTTTTAAATTTTGGTCGTAGTTGACTCGATTCGCTCCACCCAGTCAATCGTTCGGGGTGCCCTTCACCGGGTGTCTCGGGCGGCCGGCAACGTTTACTTTGAACAAATTAGAGTGCTCAAAGCAGGTGTATCCCAACGCCCTGAATATCGCAGCATGGAATGATGGAATAGGACCTCGGTCCGATTTTGCTGGTCTTTTACTTTTGGACCCGAGGTAATGGTCAATAGAGACGGACGGGGGCATTCGTACTGCGGCGACAGAGGTGAAATTCTTGGACCGCCGCAAGACGAACAACAGCGAAGGCATTTGCCAAGAATGTTTTCCTTGATCAAGAACGAAAGTTAGAGGTTCGAAGGCGATCAGATACCGCCCTAGTTCTAACCATAAACGATGCCAACCAGCAATCCGTCGGAGTTACTCCAATGACTCGACGGGCAGCTTCCGGGAAACCAAAGTCTTTGGGTTCCGGGGGAAGTATGGTTGCAAAGCTGAAACTTAAAGGAATTGACGGAAGGGCACCACCAGGAGTGGAGCCTGCGGCTTAATTTGACTCAACACGGGAAACCTCACCAGGCCCGGACACTGGAAGGATTGACAGATTGAGAGCTCTTTCTTGATTCGGTGGGTGGTGGTGCATGGCCGTTCTTAGTTGGTGGAGCGATTTGTCTGGTTAATTCCGATAACGAACGAGACTCTAGCCTGCTAAATAGGTGACGGGTTTTATCAATTGAAACCGAAGGGAGTACGGAGGCGTCGGGATCAGGTGGCGGCGATTCGGGTCTCGGTGGGACTGGTTCCTTTAGTGAGGCAATCTCTCGGCTTGGTTTCGTTGTGCTTTGTTCGTCGGGTGTACGGCCTTCACGGGTTGGTTGCCTGGCGGATGAGGTATGGCGGGGCTTTGTCGGGAATGTCTCGCGGGGGCTGGCTCTATTGTTATTCGGTCGTCGTCATCCCCGGCGATACCTTCTGCTCTCGCGTCCGTCACGCAGTCTTCTTAGAGGGACAAGCGGCGTCCAGCCGCGTGACAGTGAGCAATAACAGGTCTGTGATGCCCTTAGATGTCCTGGGCCGCACGCGCGCTACACTGAAGGAATCAGCGTGTTTCACTCTCCCTGTCCGAAAGGACCGGGTAACCGCTGAACCTCCTTCGTGGTTGGGATTGGGGACTGCAATGATCCCCATGAACCAGGAATCCCTAGTAGGCGCGGGTCACTAGCCCGCGTCGATTACGTCCCTGCCCTTTGTACACACCGCCCGTCGCTACTACCGATTGAATGATTTAGTGAGGCCTTCGGACGGGCTTGTCGGGGTGCCGTCGAGTGGGGAGCAATCTCTGCCCGTGCGGTGCCTACCAACGGCGAGACTGAAAGATGGTCGAACTTGATCCTTTAGAGGAAGTAAAAGTCGTAACAAGGTTTTCCGTAGGTGAACCTGCGGAAGGATCATAAACGAACAAGACAAATGTTTTGCGCATATGGCTTTGGTTGAGCACGAAACAACTAAAAGTTGCAAAACAAAAAAAACCCCATCAAAAGTCTTTCGGCGTAAGACATCGTATGAACTATGTGTGGGTTGACGGAAGAAAATCATTTATTTTGAACGGGTATCAGGCGCTCTGATGCGCGGTGGTTTAAAGCGGATTCGCCTTTTCAAATTGATTTTTCTTTCCTCTCGGCTCAAAAAAAAAACACAAAGTCTTTCGATTTGGTCTATGGCCGTGAGCAAATTCTTCCTGCTTCGATGGTGAATGTCTCTATAGATTCATTCGACCTTTAGCGGCGCTCACAGTGTTGACGTTAGTAGAGTGAAGAATACGATAGCCCGCCTGGGCCGCGAGTACCGAAGGAACAATAAAGGAGATTTTATAAAGTCTTAGTCCCTAAATCAAACACTTTGAAAAATAAAAACTCGGTGGATGGAGAGTCGGAAAAAAAAAAAAAAAACATCAAGATTTTGAACGGGTATCAGGCGCTCTGATGCGCGGTGGTTTAAAGCGGATACGCCCAATCGAAATTGTTTTTTTTTTGTTTCTCTCTTCGTCTTCGGGATTTTTTGATTCTCGGTGGGGGACGAAAGTGTGAGACTTTACTCTGGACGTTCTTTTCGGGCGTAGATACTCGTGGTTGCGTGCGTGTGCGTCGTATAGACTAACACTCCAAAGCCCGACACTATGCCGTTGAAAACCGAATGTTTTTTAAGCTTGCCCTTCGCCCTCTCGATGAAGTAGGAAGAATTCAAAATCACAATAACACACTAAACCCAAATTCTAGTACGAGTGTTTATCGGAACATTTTCTTTCTGGCTTTCTTTCTCCGCCCTCGCATTCATTTGCTTGGGCGGGTTGGAGAAAAAGAGAGAAGAAAACGAATATGTCGTTTTATATACGACCCTGAACGGTGGATCACTAGGCTCGTGGATCGATGAAGAGCGCAGCAAAGTGCGCTAATCCATGCGAACTGCAGAACACATGGAGCATCGAAATCTTGAACGTAAATGGCGGCCCAGCTTCTCGCTCGGGCCACATCTGACTGAGGGTCGGTCGAATGATGAACGAACAGAGATTTTTTCAGTCTTGGTTTTGCATGTTGGGTCGCGGCGAGATTTATTTTTCACCCGGCCTGACCGCATAAAAGCTCCCGAATCTCTAACGTCTGGGTGCCGCGCGACTTAAGTGTCCGCGATGCCTCAAATACAAAAAAGGGGGAAAAATAAAAGAAGGTTCGCCCTGTTTTGTTTTTTTTCCTCTCTATTCAAAAGAAACCTTTTTCGATGGCAAAACAGATGGGAAATTTTTGAGCCAACTCAAAAAAAAATTTTAGAAATAAACACATCTTCTCGAACAAGGTGTCGGCTGCGTGTGCGCGATATACCGCTTCAACGCGAGTTTAGTTGTGTGTGTGCGCCGGGCGTGTCGAAGTGTCGACCACCGCGAATTATCACTCACTCTAACCGCTCGTTATGCAAGCTTGGTTCGCGCACGACGCGTTGTTTCAATACAAAAAGCCGCAGGACGCCCTGTCACTTTTCGTAAATTAATTTTTGCGAATAACGAGAGACTCGCTTTATTTCGAAAAAAAAAAATTTGAACCGGCAATTATTCAATCTTTCCCGGCTTTAAAACGCCAAAGTCTGCCGAGCTAGATAAAGTGTTGTCTCCTTTTGAAAACAAACAATTCATTCTGACCTCAGTTTAGATGAGACTACCCGCTGAACTTAAGCATATCAGTAAGCGGAGGAAAAGAAACTAACAAGGATTCCCTTAGTAGCGGCGAGCGAACAGGGATGAGCCCAGCACCGAACCTCGCGCCCGGTTGAGCGGGTGCCGAGGAATGTGGTGTTCGGGAGGATCGTGCGCGTCTGTCCGGTATCTATCGTCCAAGTCTCCATGAACGGGGCGAGCAACCCACAGAGGGTGTCAGGCCCGTAGATAAGACGAGCCGAGACCGTGCATCGGATCCCTTCCCAAGAGTCGGGTTGCTTGAGCGTGCAGCCCTAAGCGGGAGGTAAACTCCTTCTAAGGCTAAATATCGCCACGAGACCGATAGCGAACAAGTACCGCGAGGGAAAGTTGAAAAGAACTTTGAAGAGAGAGTTCAAGAGTGCGTGAAACCGTTCAGGGGGTTAAACGGGTGGGCCCTCGAAGGTCGAACAAGTCCCCGCTCCCGGCACTTGGTTGTATGCCCTTAACGCTGCATGGAGACTGCCTGAATTGGCGGCTCTCTTGCATAAGTCGTTCTGCGATCGCAATAGCCACGCCAAGGTCCGCAAGTGGGGGGCCTAGTAGGACTCCGCGACCGACTGGGTGTCTGTTACACGGGGCGTCCGTTAGCGAGTTTCGTGGTTACCTTCGCGGGTGCCGCGATGACGAGCGCGGCGTTTCCCAACAGTACTGCCCGGTCGTGACCTGTCTCCTCCCGGGAGGTGTCGTAGCTTTTTTTTTGTAAAAGAGAAAAAGTTGCGGTGCTCAACCTGTGGAGGCCCAGAGCGGAGAGTAGAAGTCGGGTCCCACCCGACCCGTCTTGAAACACGGACCAAGGAGTCTAACATGTGCGCAAGTCGTCGAGAAATTATCAAACTAAACTCGCGAGGCGCAATGAAAGTGAAGCGGCCCCGATGAGGGTGCATCCGCGAGGGGTGATCCCGTCTCGAACAGAGCGGGCGCAACCCCAGGGCGTCCGAATGCTCGCGAGATCTTTCCCCCTTAAAAGGGTTTGGTCGAGTCGGCCGGACGAACCCAGAGCGCACACGTTGGGACCCGAAAGATGGTGACCTATGCCTGGCCAGGACGAAGCCAGGGGAAACCCTGGTGGAGGTCCGCAGCGATTCTGACGTGCAAATCGATCGTCGGAGTTGGGTATAGGGGCGAAAGACTAATCGAACCATCTAGTAGCTGGTTCCCCCCGAAGTT
>NW_025804904.1:17500-19434 GCF_021234035.1 Daphnia pulicaria | reverse complement strand
AAACAACTAAAAGTTGCAAAACAAAAAAAACCCCATCAAAAGTCTTTCGGCGTAAGACATCGTATGAACTATGTGTGGGTTGACGGAAGAAAATCATTTATTTTGAACGGGTATCAGGCGCTCTGATGCGCGGTGGTTTAAAGCGGATTCGCCTTTTCAAATTGATTTTTCTTTCCTCTCGCTCAAAAAAAAACACAAAGTCTTTCGATTTGGTCTATGGCCGTGAGCAAATTTCTTCCTGCTTCGATGGTGAATGTCTCTATAGATTCATTCGACCTTTAGCGGCGCTCACAGTGTTGACGTTAGTAGAGTGAAGAATACGATAGCCCGCTGGGCCGCGAGTACCGAAGGAACAATAAAGGAGATTTTATAAAGTCTTAGTCCCTAAATCAAACACTTTGAAAAATAAAAACTCGGTGGATGGAGAGTCGGAAAAAAAAAAAAAAACATCAAGATTTTGAACGGGTATCAGGCGCTCTGATGCGCGGTGGTTTAAAGCGGATACGCCCAATCGAAATTGTTTTTTTTTTGTTTCTCTCTTCGTCTTCGGGATTTTTTGATTCTCGGTGGGGGACGAAAGTGTGAGACTTTACTCTGGACGTTCTTTTCGGGCGTAGATACTCGTGGTTGCGTGCGTGTGCGTCGTATAGACTAACACTCCAAAGCCCGACACTATGCCGTTGAAAACCGAATGTTTTTTAAGCTTGCCCTTCGCCCTCTCGATGAAGTAGGAAGAATTCAAAATCACAATAACACACTAAACCCAAATTCTAGTACGAGTGTTTATCGGAACATTTTCTTCTGGCTTTCTTTCTCCGCCCTCGCATTCATTTGCTTGGGCGGGTGGAGAAAAAGAGAGAAGAAAACGAATATGTCGTTTTATATACGACCCTGAACGGTGGATCACTAGGCTCGTGGATCGATGAAGAGCGCAGCAAAGTGCGCTAATCCATGCGAACTGCAGAACACATGGAGCATCGAAATCTTGAACGTAAATGGCGGCCCAGCTTCTCGCTCGGGCCACATCTGACTGAGGGTCGGTCGAATGATGAACGAACAGAGATTTTTTCAGTCTTGGTTTTGCATGTTGGGTCGCGGCGAGATTTATTTTTCACCCGGCCTGACCGCATAAAAGCTCCCGAATCTCTAACGTCTGGGGTGCCGCGCGACTTAAGTGTCCGCGATGCCTCAAATACAAAAAAGGGGAAAAATAAAAGAAGGTTCGCCCTGTTTTGTTTTTTTCCTCTCTATTCAAAAGAAACCTTTTTCGATGGCAAAACAGATGGGAAATTTTTGAGCCAACTCAAAAAAAAATTTTAGAAATAAACACATCTTCTCGAACAAGGTGTCGGCTGCGTGTGCGCGATATACCGCTTCAACGCGAGTTAGTTGTGTGTGTGCGCCGGGCGTGTCGAAGTGTCGACCACCGCGAATTATCACTCACTCTAACCGCTCGTTATGCAAGCTTGGTTCGCGCACGACGCGTTGTTTCAATACAAAAAGCCGCAGGACGCCCTGTCACTTTTCGTAAATTAATTTTTGCGAATAACGTGAGACTCGCTTTATTTCGAAAAAAAAAAATTTGAACCGGCAATTATTCAATCTTTCCCGGCTTTAAAACGCCAAAGTCTGCGAGCTAGATAAAGTGTTGTCTCCTTTTGAAAACAAACAATTCATTCTGACCTCAGTTTAGATGAGACTACCCGCTGAACTTAAGCATATCAGTAAGCGGAGGAAAAGAAACTAACAAGGATTCCCTTAGTAGCGGCGAGCGAACAGGGATGAGCCCAGCACCGAACCTCGCGCCCGGTTGAGCGGGTGCCGAGGAATGTGGTGTTCGGGAGGATCGTGCGCGTCTGTCCGGTATCTATCGTCCAAGTCTCCATGAACGGGGCGAGCAACCCACAGAGGGTGTCAGGCCCGTAGATAAGACG
>NW_025804904.1:2500-12500 GCF_021234035.1 Daphnia pulicaria | reverse complement strand
AGAAAGAGCGAAAGAAAAAAGTTGGAAAAAATTTCTAAGTCCGAAAAATTCCAAGACCGGTTTTTGGTGGAGACCGGTCGGCAGTTGAGCGGGCGGCCCGGCCCGGGCTCTGGTGAAAGTCCGGCGACCCTCTCGGAAATGAGCTTTTTCGTACAGTTACTGCCCGGAACATCCACCACTTTCCTATATAGGGAAGAGGTTGTCGAAAATGAAAATTGAAAAAATTTTCTAAGTCCGAAAAATTGAAAAATTTTTCTAAGTCCCGACGATGGATAGTGAAGCTATAGGCGGCACTGGGACGAGCAAAGACGGCTGAAAAAGAGAGAAAGAGCGAAAGAAAAAAAGTTGGAAAAAATTTCTAAGTCCTAAAATTTCCAAGACCGGTTTTTGGTGGAGACCGGTCGGCAGTTGAGCGGGCGGCCCGGCCTGAGCTCAGGTGAATGTCCGGCAAAATTTCGGAAATCAACTTTTTCGTACAGTTACTGCCCGGAACATCCACTACTTTCCTATATAGGGAAGAGGTTGTCGAAAATGAAAATTGAAAAAATTTTCTAAGTCCGAAAAATTGAAAAATTTTTCTAAGTCCCGACGATGGATAGTGAAGCTATAGGCGGCACTGGGACGAGCAAAGACGGCTGAAAAAGAGAGAAAGAGCGAAAGAAAAAAAGTTGGAAAAAATTTCTAAGTCCTAAAATTTCCAAGACCGGTTTTTGGTGGTGACCGGTCGGCGGGTGTGATGGTAAGCCCCGCCTGAGCTCTGGTGAAAGCCCGGCAAAATTTCGGAAATCAACTTTTTCGTACAGTTACTGCCCGGAACATCCACTACTTTCCTATATAGGGAAGAGGTTGTCGAGAAAGAAAAAGTTGAAAAATTTTCTAAGTCCTAAAATTTCCAAGACCGGTTTTTGGTGGTGACCGGGCGGCAGTTGAGCGGGCGGCCCGGCCTGAGCTCAGGTGAATGTCCGGCAAAAATTCGGAAATCGACTTTTTCGTACAGTTACTGCCCGGAACATCCACTACTTTCCTATATAGGGAAGAGGTTGTCGAAAAAAAGAAAGTTGAAAAATTTTCTAAGTCCGAAAAATTGAAAAATTTTTCTAAGTCCCGACGACGTGGTAGTGACGTGGTTGGCGGGACTTGGACGTATAAAGGCCGATGAAAAAAAATGGAAATGGAAATGAAAATTTCTCGATTTCCGACGACGGTGTTTGGCAACGACTCTCTCGCCCGGCCACTGGTCGGCGCGAGAGAGGAGTGAGCGAGACCCGTCGATTCGAAAAGAGAAGCCGTCACACCGTCGAGGCGTGGCGGCTCTCAAGTGGGTTGGTCGGGCGTGTCGTGATGACTCGCGACCGTAAAAAATTCCCACTCAAATTCTCCCATTTCCGACGACGGTGTTTGGCAACGACTCTCTCGCCCGGCCTCTGGTCGGCGCGAGAGAGGAGTGAGCGAGACCCGTCGATTCGAAAAAAAGCCGTCACACCGTCGAGGCGTGGCGGCTCTCAAATGGGTTGGTCGGGCGTGTCGTGATGACTTGCGACCGTAAAAAATTCCCACTCGTCGAAAATTTTCTAAGTCCCAACTTTGAAAACGACGGTTCCTGAAAGTCGGCTGGCGGTTGGATGGGGCAATGTCCCCGTCCAATCGCTAAAAATGAGCCGGAAAACGGAGACATTATGCGGCGGAACATTAGTGGTTTTCCTTAGTATAGAAGAGGTCTCGATTCCTAAACTCGGAAAAATTTTCAGAGTCCCAAAAATTTTCGAAGTGTCGAATAGTTTGGTTTCTCGAATTGAAAATTTTTTTCAAATTTGCGACATTACGACAAGCAGCGATTGTAAAGCCCGGTCCAAATTTTTCAAACGAGTCTTACTTCTTGTTAGTCCGCCTGGCCGATACCAAAGAATGGCCGACCGTCGACTATCGGGCGAATAGACGGGTGAAAGAAATAAAGTCGAAGCCGGTGGTTGGATAGATATCGAAGGGAAGGCGAAAGAGGCGAAAAGGAAAGCGCGAAATTTCTTTAGTAGCTTCGACGCAAAAACTTTGGTATCGACGGGGAGCTTTGGGAAATGAAACGAAGACGCAGAATGGGAAGTTGTCCGGTTCGGCGTTAGTTGTAGTTTCATTTCCACCGTAGCTGAGCTCCTTTCCGCCCGCCACTTCACATGATTTTAGTTTCGATTCCGTTCGATCGCGCTTGCACTGTCTTTGTTTTTTTTTCACTGCTTGGATCGCGGCTTTGCTCTAACCAGTTTAGCCCCATGCGATCAAAAAGTCTTAAAAAAAAAAACCGTTGAACGGAGACGAACTCGATGAGCTGTCGGTGTGTGAAATATCATTCCTTCGGTAAAACCGTTTTCGAAATTTCCGATGGTCGGTATATGTAAAAATATATCCGAACCGCGATGTGGACGGGAATTCAAACGCCCGCTTCACCGATTGGTGCGACAGCTGAGAAGCTCGTCACTCGATCCAACGACTCTTGGTCGAAAAGTTCAGAAGAGGTGCGCGCGTCAAACATTTTTTTGGTTTCGGACGTTTCGTTTCTTCGGCACGTGTGGTTTGTCTGTGGCCGTCTGTGAGAGAAATCGGACGCTTGTTCTTTGTTATTTTACCGTAACAAGACAAGACGGGAAAGATTCTTTCTTCCAAACTTACGGCATCATAACCATCAGCGTTTACCGTCAGCGACGATACGGAAGAGAAAAGAAAATGGTGCGCGTCTTTTCACTTTTTGACACCGTATCAAAAAAAATTACCGTTCAGGCGGAAATGTGTGTGTGTGTGTGTGAGCCGAGAGATAAAAAATAAAAAAGCCACCAAACAGAACGCTTTCAAATTATTTCGTGCGGCGTGCGCATATTTCACATTTTGCCGTTTGACGGAAGCTCGTTGTGTGGAACACAGAAGTGGAGATGGACGGAGTTGAAGGGGGGCGAAGACGGCCCGGTCGGACAAAGTCAAGAGATTGAAATATACGAGAGAATTGGGTGGAAGTGATGGCAAATCTATAAAATTCAAAAATCGGATGAGATGCGAGGACCGCAAAATGTGGCGTCGACTCTGACTCTCTTTTACTACGAACTTCCCTTCGACGGAAGATATCGAGAGCTGAGCTGAGCGCCCGCTGAGTATGGCCGGCGTAATTACAAACGAGTTACGGTTGGAGCTATATCGATTGTACGTATCCCGAACGTTCATCGAACAAGCCAGATCAACTCGGCGCCCGGTAAGATGTACGCTCAGTTATGGCCATGACACACGAAGGGAGAATTCAAACGGCTGTGAGTGTACGGCCCGCCCGGAGTTGTGTGTAGGCAGTGACCTCTCAAGAAAAAACGTAAAAAAATTTTTTTTGACAGTCACCGGTCTGCGACAAGTAATCAGTACGAAACTTGGGTGCAATGCAAAAAACATTTTGAGAATCCTTGCTTGACAACAACGAATCTAACACGATAAAAAAACGATCCCCATCGGTGTACCGCTTGCTTTTCTCGCGCTTCGGCGCAGAATCGCTTATTCAGCTGCCCTTGGAATATGTTCGTTTCGTGCATACTTGATCTCGGTCATTCTTCGGTGAACTCTTAAAGAATTGCGCACTTTTATAGGGGTAGTCTGGTTGCTTGTCTCGACTTGAAATGATTTGTTTTTTTCCGCCCATGACTTTCTATACGATGCCTCTATGCTGGCCTCTGACCGCGGTTGTTCCGAGTTTTCTCTTTCTCTTCGAAAGTCTTTGCGGAAAATTCTGCCTCGTGTGACCGTTGAGCGGTGAGGTGTGTGTGTGTGTGTGTGTCGTGCGGGGTGATGCGAGAGTGTGCCTCGGCGGTGGAAAAATAAAAATAAAACTCTGAGCCCACAAAAATTTAAAAGATGTATGCTTGTCAGCTTAGTAAAGCAGGCTTGACTTATGAGCATACAGCACGCCACATATGACCGTCGAAAACCGTAATACGGGAAAAAAAGTTGATGAATATATCAAGACCGGTCGAATGAATCCGATTCACTTTGGGCTCATAGACCGTTGAATGGTCTTTGACTTTGGAAATTGAAATGAAAAAAATCCAACAAACGGATCGGATCGGTGTTTCTCTTCACTGGGACTCGCTGTGACACGCCAGGCGTTGCGATCAAAAATTTTAGTTTCCGAAGAAAAAGAAAAAAAACGAAAAACGTGTTGATTTGGTGTGTGTTTGGTGATGCGTGGGCGAAATAAAAACCCGCAACTCGCCGGATGCATATCAAACAAACATACACGAAATACCTGGTTGATCCTGCCAGTAGCATATGCTTGTCTCAAAGATTAAGCCATGCATGTCTAAGTACCAAGCCGCTAGACGGCGAAACCGCGAATGGCTCAATAAATCAGTTATGGTTCCTTAGATCCACTCCATCCTACTTGGATAACTGTGGTAATTCTAGAGCTAATACATGCACTCGAGCCTCGACTGCGGGCTTTCGGGCTCGCAGAAGAGGTGCTTTTATTAGATCAAAACCAGTCGGGGCCGGGCTTTCGGGCTCGCGCACCGTACCAATTTTGGTGACTCTGGATAACTTCACGCCGATCGCACGGCCTTCGCGCCGGCGACGTATCTTTCAAATGTCTGCCTTATCAACTGTCGATGGTAGGTTACGCGCCTACCATGGTTGCAACGGGTAACGGGGAATCGGGGTTCGATTCCGGAGAGGGAGCCTGAGAAACGGCTACCACATCCAAGGAAGGCAGCAGGCGCGCAAATTACCCACTCCCGGCACGGGGAGGTAGTGACGAAAAATAACGATACGGGACTCTTCCGAGGCCCCGTGATTGGAATGAGTACACTTTAAATCCTTTAACGAGGAACCATTGGAGGGCAAGTCTGGTGCCAGCAGCCGCGGTAACTCCAGCTCCAATAGCGTATATTAAAGTTGTTGCGGTTAAAAAGCTCGTAGTCGGATGTCTGTCTTCGGCCGGGCGGCGCCGCTCTGAATCAAGGGTGTTGCGTTTCACGCTCTGGGAGCCCGGGTGTCAAAGCCCGACTCTCTTCACGGTCGGACAACATCGCCGGAGTGGTGGTCGGTGCGTCGTTGTTGTATCTGCGGCCAGAGTTGGAAAGTTCTTTCGGGTTCTTTTTTAAATTTTGGTCGTAGTTGACTCGATTCGCTCCACCCAGTCAATCGTTCGGGGTGCCCTTCACCGGGTGTCTCGGGCGGCCGGCAACGTTTACTTTGAACAAATTAGAGTGCTCAAAGCAGGTGTATCCCAACGCCTGAATATCGCAGCATGGAATGATGGAATAGGACCTCGGTCCGATTTTGCTGGTCTTTTACTTTTGGACCCGAGGTAATGGTCAATAGAGACGGACGGGGGCATTCGTACTGCGGCGACAGAGGTGAAATTCTTGGACCGCCGCAAGACGAACAACAGCGAAGGCATTTGCCAAGAATGTTTTCCTTGATCAAGAACGAAAGTTAGAGGTTCGAAGGCGATCAGATACCGCCCTAGTTCTAACCATAAACGATGCCAACCAGCAATCCGTCGGAGTTACTCCAATGACTCGACGGGCAGCTTCCGGGAAACCAAAGTCTTTGGGTTCCGGGGGAAGTATGGTTGCAAAGCTGAAACTTAAAGGAATTGACGGAAGGGCACCACCAGGAGTGGAGCCTGCGGCTTAATTTGACTCAACACGGGAAACCTCACCAGGCCCGGACACTGGAAGGATTGACAGATTGAGAGCTCTTTCTTGATTCGGTGGGTGGTGGTGCATGGCCGTTCTTAGTTGGTGGAGCGATTTGTCTGGTTAATTCCGATAACGAACGAGACTCTAGCCTGCTAAATAGGTGACGGGTTTTATCAATTGAAACCGAAGGGAGTACGGAGGCGTCGGGATCAGGTGGCGGCGATTCGGGTCTCGGTGGGACTGGTTCCTTTAGTGAGGCAATCTCTCGGCTTGGTTTCGTTGTGCTTTGTTCGTCGGGTGTACGGCCTTCACGGGTTGGTTGCCTGGCGGATGAGGTATGGCGGGGCTTTGTCGGGAATGTCTCGCGGGGGCTGGCTCTATTGTTATTCGGTCGTCGTCATCCCCGGCGATACCTTCTGCTCTCGCGTCCGTCACGCAGTCTTCTTAGAGGGACAAGCGGCGTCCAGCCGCGTGACAGTGAGCAATAACAGGTCTGTGATGCCCTTAGATGTCCTGGGCCGCACGCGCGCTACACTGAAGGAATCAGCGTGTTTCACTCTCCCTGTCCGAAAGGACCGGGTAACCGCTGAACCTCCTTCGTGGTTGGGATTGGGGACTGCAATGATCCCCATGAACCAGGAATCCCTAGTAGGCGCGGGTCACTAGCCCGCGTCGATTACGTCCCTGCCCTTTGTACACACCGCCCGTCGCTACTACCGATTGAATGATTTAGTGAGGCCTTCGGACGGGCTTGTCGGGGTGCCGTCGAGTGGGGAGCAATCTCTGCCCGTGCGGTGCCTACCAACGGCGAGACTGAAAGATGGTCGAACTTGATCCTTTAGAGGAAGTAAAAGTCGTAACAAGGTTTCCGTAGGTGAACCTGCGGAAGGATCATAAACGAACAAGACAAATGTTTTGCGCATATGGCTTTGGTTGAGCACGAAACAACTAAAAGTTGCAAAACAAAAAAAACCCCATCAAAAGTCTTTCGGCGTAAGACATCGTATGAACTATGTGTGGGTTGACGGAAGAAAATCATTTATTTTGAACGGGTATCAGGCGCTCTGATGCGCGGTGGTTTAAAGCGGATTCGCCTTTTCAAATTGATTTTTCTTTCCTCTCGGCTCAAAAAAAAACACAAAGTCTTTCGATTTGGTCTATGGCCGTGAGCAAATTCTTCCTGCTTCGATGGTGAATGTCTCTATAGATTCATTCGACCTTTAGCGGCGCTCACAGTGTTGACGTTAGTAGAGTGAAGAATACGATAGCCCGCCTGGGCCGCGAGTACCGAAGGAACAATAAAGGAGATTTTATAAAGTCTTAGTCCCTAAATCAAACACTTTGAAAAATAAAAACTCGGTGGATGGAGAGTCGGAAAAAAAAAAAAAAAACATCAAGATTTTGAACGGGTATCAGGCGCTCTGATGCGCGGTGGTTTAAAGCGGATACGCCCAATCGAAATTGTTTTTTTTTTGTTTCTCTCTTCGTCTTCGGGATTTTTTGATTCTCGGTGGGGGACGAAAGTGTGAGACTTTACTCTGGACGTTCTTTTCGGGCGTAGATACTCGTGGTTGCGTGCGTGTGCGTCGTATAGACTAACACTCCAAAGCCCGACACTATGCCGTTGAAAACCGAATGTTTTTTAAGCTTGCCCTTCGCCCTCTCGATGAAGTAGGAAGAATTCAAAATCACAATAACACACTAAACCCAAATTCTAGTACGAGTGTTTATCGGAACATTTTCTTTCTGGCTTTCTTTCTCCGCCCTCGCATTCATTTGCTTGGGCGGGTTGGAGAAAAAGAGAGAAGAAAACGAATATGTCGTTTTATATACGACCCTGAACGGTGGATCACTAGGCTCGTGGATCGATGAAGAGCGCAGCAAAGTGCGCTAATCCATGCGAACTGCAGAACACATGGAGCATCGAAATCTTGAACGTAAATGGCGGCCCAGCTTCTCGCTCGGGCCACATCTGACTGAGGGTCGGTCGAATGATGAACGAACAGAGATTTTTTCAGTCTTGGTTTTGCATGTTGGGTCGCGGCGAGATTTATTTTTCACCCGGCCTGACCGCATAAAAGCTCCCGAATCTCTAACGTCTGGGTGCCGCGCGACTTAAGTGTCCGCGATGCCTCAAATACAAAAAAGGGGGAAAAATAAAAGAAGGTTCGCCCTGTTTTGTTTTTTTCCTCTCTATTCAAAAGAAACCTTTTTCGATGGCAAAACAGATGGGAAATTTTTGAGCCAACTCAAAAAAAAATTTTAGAAATAAACACATCTTCTCGAACAAGGTGTCGGCTGCGTGTGCGCGATATACCGCTTCAACGCGAGTTTAGTTGTGTGTGTGCGCCGGGCGTGTCGAAGTGTCGACCACCGCGAATTATCACTCACTCTAACCGCTCGTTATGCAAGCTTGGTTCGCGCACGACGCGTTGTTTCAATACAAAAAGCCGCAGGACGCCCTGTCACTTTTCGTAAATTAATTTTTGCGAATAACGAGAGACTCGCTTTATTTCGAAAAAAAAAAATTTGAACCGGCAATTATTCAATCTTTCCCGGCTTTAAAACGCCAAAGTCTGCCGAGCTAGATAAAGTGTTGTCTCCTTTTGAAAACAAACAATTCATTCTGACCTCAGTTTAGATGAGACTACCCGCTGAACTTAAGCATATCAGTAAGCGGAGGAAAAGAAACTAACAAGGATTCCCTTAGTAGCGGCGAGCGAACAGGGATGAGCCCAGCACCGAACCTCGCGCCCGGTTGAGCGGGTGCCGAGGAATGTGGTGTTCGGGAGGATCGTGCGCGTCTGTCCGGTATCTATCGTCCAAGTCTCCATGAACGGGGCGAGCAACCCACAGAGGGTGTCAGGCCCGTAGATAAGACGAGCCGAGACCGTGCATCGGATCCCTTCCCAAGAGTCGGGTTGCTTGAGCGTGCAGCCCTAAGCGGGAGGTAAACTCCTTCTAAGGCTAAATATCGCCACGAGACCGATAGCGAACAAGTACCGCGAGGGAAAGTTGAAAAGAACTTTGAAGAGAGAGTTCAAGAGTGCGTGAAACCGTTCAGGGGGTTAAACGGGTGGGCCCTCGAAGGTCGAACAAGTCCCCGCTCCCGGCACTTGGTTGTATGCCCTTAACGCTGCATGGAGACTGCCTGAATTGGCGGCTCTCTTGCATAAGTCGTTCTGCGATCGCAATAGCCACGCCAAGGTCCGCAAGTGGGGGGCCTAGTAGGACTCCGCGACCGACTGGGTGTCTGTTACACGGGGCGTCCGTTAGCGAGTTTCGTGGTTACCTTCGCGGGTGCCGCGATGACGAGCGCGGCGTTTCCCAACAGTACTGCCCGGTCGTGACCTGTCTCCTCCCGGGAGGTGTCGTAGCTTTTTTTTGTAAAAGAGAAAAAGTTGCGGTGCTCAACCTGTGGAGGCCCAGAGCGGAGAGTAGAAGTCGGGTCCCACCCGACCCGTCTTGAAACACGGACCAAGGAGTCTAACATGTGCGCAAGTCGTCGAGAAATTATCAAACTAAACTCGCGAGGCGCAATGAAAGTGAAGCGGCCCCGATGAGGGTGCATCCGCGAGGGGTGATCCCGTCTCGAACAGAGCGGGCGCAACCCCAGGGCGTCCGAATGCTCGCGAGATCTTTCCCCCTTAAAAGGGTTTGGTCGAGTCGGCCGGACGAACCCAGAGCGCACACGTTGGGACCCGAAAGATGGTGACCTATGCCTGGCCAGGACGAAGCCAGGGGAAACCCTGGTGGAGGTCCGCAGCGATTCTGACGTGCAAATCGATCGTCGGAGTTGGGTATAGGGGCGAAAGACTAATCGAACCATCTAGTAGCTGGTTCCCCCCGAAGTTTCCCTCAGGATAGCTGGTGCTCGCAAAGAGAACAAACGGAGTTTCATCCGGTAAAGCGAATGATTAGAGGCCTTGGGGTCGAAACGACCTCAACCTATTCTCAAACTTTCAATGGGTGAGAAGCCCGGCCTTTTTCCTTGATTGAGGCCGCGGCAATTGATTTGAATCTGAGCGCCCAGTGGGCCATTTTTGGTAAGCAGAACTGGCGCTGTGGGATGAACCAAACGCCCGGTTAAGGCGCCTAAACGACGCACATTTCGGATCCCACGAAAAGGAGTTGGTTGCTAAAGACAGCAGGACGGTGGCCATGGAGGTCGGAATCCGCTCAGGAGTGTGTAACAACTCACCTGCCGAAGCAACTAGCCCTTAAAATGGGAGGCGCTATAGCGTCGTGCCTATACCGGGCCGTCGGTCGGCAGAGCGAATAACGTCCGTGTCAGCTCGAAGAGAGCGACGGCGCTGAGGCCCCGACGAGTAGGGGGG
>NW_025804903.1:12500-23268 GCF_021234035.1 Daphnia pulicaria | reverse complement strand
GTTCGGACAGTTGGTTGGCGCACTTGGTCGAGCGGCCAGTGGTGCGAGGCTACGTCCGGATGATTATACCTGAAGGCCTCTGAAGGTAGAATCGATGCTGGAGGAAGGCAATGATACGCAGCGTCTTTTGACTCGTTTCGACGTTTTATCTGGGTGGCTATAACGAGACCCGTCTCGGTTAGAGATTAAAACTCGCTCCATCAGCGAGGGGGTTCCGGCCTTTTCGTTTCGTTTCGGACGAATGCCTGGTCGGCGCTTCATTCTCGAGCCGCGGTTTTCAGAGGGGAGGTTCGCTGACGGCTATGCTGGGTATCCGCTACGGGAATGCCAGTCATGCTCCGGTTCGCCTCTTTCTTTTTACCCGACTAAAGTAAGCGCAGCTGCAAAGTTGCGCGAGAACCCAGAGGTCAGACGCCAAATCATTTGTAGACGACTCGAGTGCCGGCCGGGGTGTTGTACACGGTAGAGCAGTCCAAATTCACACTGCGATCTTTTGAGACTCAGCCCTTCAAATGAGACCGGAAGATTTGTCTTGCCAGATGAGACAAGTCCGCGATAAAAAATCTCATATGCTTGCGCGGCGGCTTGTCCAAGGCAAAGGCAAAAAAAAAGAAGGCAGAAGTCTCAATCGTTCGTCAGTTGTGTGTTGTGGACTTGTCTTTTTTTTTTTCGAGAGAGAGAGAGAGAAAAAAAGTTAAAGACACGCGTTAAAGACAGATAAAAAAAAAAGTAGCCAGCCGTAGAGCGGCACTTGAAATGATAATTTGGCCGTCAAATTTCATCTTCATATTTATATTGGCTCGCATTTTTTGCGTGGATATTGGACAAACACGATCAGCCGAGAGAAAATGAAAGCTTGAAAAAAAAAAAAAATTGGCGGTCGAAAGTAGATGAAATACCGCGAAAAAAGAAAGAGAGAGAAGGAGAACGACAGACAGGAATAAAAATAAGTTGGAAATGAAAAAAAATAGCAAATTTTCAAAAAATGTCAAAAAGCTGCTGAGCTTTGGCCGAAAGATGTGACTTGATATCTACGGAAATGAAGTCGATCCGACGGGCGAAGCGAGACAGTGTCAAAAAGTTGAAAAATAAGAAAAGTTGAAAAAATGTCAGAGTCCGAAAAAATGAAAAATTTTTCCAAGTCCCGACGACGGGGTAGTGACGCTGTAGCCGGGACTTGGATGAATGAAAGCGGCTGAAAAAGAGAGAAAGAGCGAAAGAAAAAAAAGTTGGAAAAAATTTCTAAGTCCGAAAAATTCCAAGACCGGTTTTTGGTGGAGACCGGTCGGCAGTTGAGCGGGCGGCCCGGCCCGGGCTCTGGTGAAAGTCCGGCGACCCTCTCGGAAATGAGCTTTTTCGTACAGTTACTGCCCGGAACATCCACCACTTTCCTATATAGGGAAGAGGTTGTCGAAAATGAAAATTGAAAAATTTTCTAAGTCCGAAAAATTGAAAAATTTTTCTAAGTCCCGACGATGGATAGTGAAGCTATAGGCGGCACTGGGACGAGCAAAGGCGGCTGAAAAAGAGAGAAAGAGCGAAAGAAAAAAAGTTGGAAAAAATTTCTAAGTCCTAAAATTTCCAAGACCGGTTTTTGGTGGAGACCGGTCGGTAGTTGAGCGGGCGGCCCGGCCTGAGCTCAGGTGAATGTCCGGCAAAATTTCGGAAATCAACTTTTTCGTACAGTTACTGCCCGGAACATCCACTACTTTCCTATATAGGGAAGAGGTTGTCGAAAATGAAAATTGAAAAAATTTTCTAAGTCCGAAAAATTGAAAAATTTTTCTAAGTCCCGACGATGGATAGTGAAGCTATAGGCGGCACTGGGACGAGCAAAGGCGGCTGAAAAAGAGAGAAAGAGCGAAAGAAAAAAAGTTGGAAAAAATTTCTAAGTCCTAAAATTTCCAAGACCGGTTTTTGGGTGGAGACCGGTCGGTAGTTGAGCGGGCGGCCCGGCCTGAGCTCAGGTGAATGTCCGGCAAAATTTCGGAAATCAACTTTTTCGTACAGTTACTGCCCGGAACATCCACTACTTTCCTATATAGGGAAGAGGTTGTCGAAAATGAAAATTGAAAAAATTTTCTAAGTCCGAAAAATTGAAAAATTTTTCTAAGTCCCGACGACGGATAGTGAAGCTATAGGCGGCACTGGGACGAGCAAAGACGGCTAAAAATGGCGAGAAAGAGCGAAAGAAAAAAGTTGGAAAAAATTTCTAAGTCCTAAAATTTCCAAGACCGGTTTTTGGTGGTGACCGGTCGGCGGGTGTGATGGTAAGCCCCGCCTGAGCTCTGGTGAAAGCCCGGCAAAATTTCGGAAATCAACTTTTTCGTACAGTTACTGCCCGGAACATCCACTACTTTCCTATATAGGGAAGAGGTTGTCGAGAAAGAAAAAAGTTGAAAAATTTTTCTAAGTCCGAAAATTTCCAAGACCGGTTTTTGGTGGTGACCGGGCGGCAGTTGAGCGGGCGGCCCGGCCTGAGCTCAGGTGAAAGTCCGGCAAAAATTCGGAAATCGACTTTTTCGTACAGTTACTGCCCGGAACATCCACTACTTTCCTATATAGGGAAGAGGTTGTCGAAAAAAAGAAAGTTGAAAAATTTTCTAAGTCCGAAAAATTGAAAAATTTTTCTAAGTCCCGACGACGTGGTAGTGACGTGGTTGGCGGGACTTGGACGTATAAAGGCCGATGAAAAAAAATGGAAATGGAAATGAAAATTTCTCGATTTCCGACGACGGTGTTTGGCAACGACTCTCTCGCCCGGCCACTGGTCGGCGCGAGAGAGGAGTGAGCGAGACCCGTCGATTCGAAAAGAGAAGCCGTCACACCGTCGAGGCGTGGCGGCTCTCAAGTGGGTTGGTCGGGCGTGTCGTGATGACTCGCGACCGTAAAAAAATTCCCACTCAAATTCTCCCCATTTCCGACGACGGTGTTTGGCAACGACTCTCTCGCCCGGCCTCTGGTCGGCGCGAGAGAGGAGTGAGCGAGACCCGTCGATTCGAAAAAAAGCCGTCACACCGTCGAGGCGTGGCGGCTCTCAAATGGGTTGGTCGGGCGTGTCGTGATGACTTGCGACCGTAAAAAATTCCCACTCGTCGAAAATTTTCTAAGTCCCAACTTTGAAAACGACGGTTCCTGAAAGTCGGCTGGCGGTTGGATGGGGCAATGTCCCCGTCCAATCGCTAAAAATGAGCCGGAAAACGGAGACATTATGCGGCGGAACATTAGTGGTTTTCCTTAGTATAGAAGAGGTCTCGATTCCTAAACTCGGAAAAATTTTCAGAGTCCCAAAAATTTTCGAAGTGTCGAATAGTTTGGTTTCTCGAATTGAAAATTTTTTTCAAATTTGCGACATTACGACAAGCAGCGATTGTAAAGCCCGGTCCAAATTTTTCAAACGAGTCTTACTTCTTGTTAGTCCGCCTGGCCGATACCAAAGAATGGCCGACCGTCGACTATCGGGCGAATAGACGGGTGAAAGAAATAAAGTCGAAGCCGGTGGTTGGATAGATATCGAAGGGAAGGCGAAAGAGGCGAAAAGGAAAGCGCGAAATTTCTTTAGTAGCTTCGACGCAAAAACTTTGGTATCGACGGGGAGCTTTGGGAAATGAAACGAAGACGCAGAATGGGAAGTTGTCCGGTTCGGCGTTAGTTGTAGTTTCATTTCCACCGTAGCTGAGCTCCTTTCCGCCCGCCACTTCACATGATTTTAGTTTCGATTCCGTTCGATCGCGCTTGCACTGTCTTTGTTTTTTTTTCACTGCTTGGATCGCGGCTTTGCTCTAACCAGTTTAGCCCCATGCGATCAAAAAGTCTTAAAAAAAAAAAACCGTTGAACGGAGACGAACTCGATGAGCTGTCGGTGTGTGAAATATCATTCCTTCGGTAAAACCGTTTTCGAAATTTCCGATGGTCGGTATATGTAAAAATATATCCGAACCGCGATGTGGACGGGAATTCAAACGCCCGCTTCACCGATTGGTGCGACAGCTGAGAAGCTCGTCACTCGATCCAACGACTCTTGGTCGAAAAGTTCAGAAGAGGTGCGCGCGTCAAACATTTTTTTGGTTTCGGACGTTTCGTTTCTTCGGCACGTGTGGTTTGTCTGTGGCCGTCTGTGAGAGAAATCGGACGCTTGTTCTTTGTTATTTTACCGTAACAAGACAAGACGGGAAAGATTCTTTCTTCCAAACTTACGGCATCATAACCATCAGCGTTTACCGTCAGCGACGATACGGAAGAGAAAAGAAAATGGTGCGCGTCTTTTCACTTTTTGACACCGTATCAAAAAAAAATTACCGTTCAGGCGGAAATGTGTGTGTGTGTGTGTGAGCCGAGAGATAAAAAATAAAAAAGCCACCAAACAGAACGCTTTCAAATTATTTCGTGCGGCGTGCGCATATTTCACATTTTGCCGTTTGACGGAAGCTCGTTGTGTGGAACACAGAAGTGGAGATGGACGGAGTTGAAGGGGGGCGAAGACGGCCCGGTCGGACAAAGTCAAGAGATTGAAATATACGAGAGAATTGGGTGGAAGTGATGGCAAATCTATAAAATTCAAAAATCGGATGAGATGCGAGGACCGCAAAATGTGGCGTCGACTCTGACTCTCTTTTACTACGAACTTCCCTTCGACGGAAGATATCGAGAGCTGAGCTGAGCGCCCGCTGAGTATGGCCGGCGTAATTACAAACGAGTTACGGTTGGAGCTATATCGATTGTACGTATCCCGAACGTTCATCGAACAAGCCAGATCAACTCGGCGCCCGGTAAGATGTACGCTCAGTTATGGCCATGACACACGAAGGGAGAATTCAAACGGCTGTGAGTGTACGGCCCGCCCGGAGTTGTGTGTAGGCAGTGACCTCTCAAGAAAAAACGTAAAAAATTTTTTTTTGACAGTCACCGGTCTGCGACAAGTAATCAGTACGAAACTTGGGTGCAATGCAAAAAACATTTTGAGAATCCTTGCTTGACAACAACGAATCTAACACGATAAAAAAAAACGATCCCCATCGGTGTACCGCTTGCTTTTCTCGCGCTTCGGCGCAGAATCGCTTATTCAGCTGCCCTTGGAATATGTTCGTTTCGTGCATACTTGATCTCGGTCATTCTTCGGTGAACTCTTAAAGAATTGCGCACTTTTATAGGGGTAGTCTGGTTGCTTGTCTCGACTTGAAATGATTTGTTTTTTTTCCGCCCATGACTTTCTATACGATGCCTCTATGCTGGCCTCTGACCGCGGTTGTTCCGAGTTTTCTCTTTCTCTTCGAAAGTCTTTGCGGAAAATTCTGCCTCGTGTGACCGCTGAGCGGTGAGGTGTGTGTGTGTGTGTGTGTCGTGCGGGGTGATGCGAGAGTGTGCCTCGGCGGTGGAAAAATAAAAATAAAACTCTGAGCCCACAAAAATTTAAAAGATGTATGCTTGTCAGCTTAGTAAAGCAGGCTTGACTTATGAGCATACAGCACGCCACATATGACCGTCGAAAACCGTAATACGGGAAAAAAAGTTGATGAATATATCAAGACCGGTCGAATGAATCCGATTCACTTTGGGCTCATAGACCGTTGAATGGTCTTTGACTTTGGAAATTGAAATGAAAAAAATCCAACAAACGGATCGGATCGGTGTTTCTCTTCACTGGGACTCGCTGTGACACGCCAGGCGTTGCGATCAAAAATTTTAGTTTCCGAAGAAAAAGAAAAAAAACGAAAAACGTGTTGATTTGGTGTGTGTTTGGTGATGCGTGGGCGAAATAAAAACCCGCAACTCGCCGGATGCATATCAAACAAACATACACGAAATACCTGGTTGATCCTGCCAGTAGCATATGCTTGTCTCAAAGATTAAGCCATGCATGTCTAAGTACAAGCCGCTAGACGGCGAAACCGCGAATGGCTCAATAAATCAGTTATGGTTCCTTAGATCCACTCCATCCTACTTGGATAACTGTGGTAATTCTAGAGCTAATACATGCACTCGAGCCTCGACTGCGGGCTTTCGGGCTCGCAGAAGAGGTGCTTTTATTAGATCAAAACCAGTCGGGGCCGGGCTTTCGGGCTCGCGCACCGTACCAATTTTGGTGACTCTGGATAACTTCACGCCGATCGCACGGCCTTCGCGCCGGCGACGTATCTTTCAAATGTCTGCCTTATCAACTGTCGATGGTAGGTTACGCGCCTACCATGGTTGCAACGGGTAACGGGGAATCGGGGTTCGATTCCGGAGAGGGAGCCTGAGAAACGGCTACCACATCCAAGGAAGGCAGCAGGCGCGCAAATTACCCACTCCCGGCACGGGGAGGTAGTGACGAAAAATAACGATACGGGACTCTTCCGAGGCCCCGTGATTGGAATGAGTAC
Source organism: Daphnia pulicaria (assembly GCF_021234035.1). Lineage (NCBI taxonomy): Eukaryota > Metazoa > Arthropoda > Branchiopoda > Diplostraca > Daphniidae > Daphnia > Daphnia pulicaria. Next base: position 16,906 of record NW_025804903.1, on the reverse strand, counting down.
ACTTTAAATCCTTTAACGAGGAACCATTGGAGGGCAAGTCTGGTGCCAGCAGCCGCGGTAACTCCAGCTCCAATAGCGTATATTAAAGTTGTTGCGGTTAAAAAGCTCGTAGTCGGATGTCTGTCTTCGGCCGGGCGGCGCCGCTCTGAATCAAGGGTGTTGCGTTTCACGCTCTGGGAGCCCGGGTGTCAAAGCCCGACTCTCTTCACGGTCGGACAACATCGCCGGAGTGGTGGTCGGTGCGTCGTTGTTGTATCTGCGGCCAGAGTTGGAAAGTTCTTTCGGGTTCTTTTTTAAATTTTGGTCGTAGTTGACTCGATTCGCTCCACCCAGTCAATCGTTCGGGGTGCCCTTCACCGGGTGTCTCGGGCGGCCGGCAACGTTTACTTTGAACAAATTAGAGTGCTCAAAGCAGGTGTATCCCAACGCCTGAATATCGCAGCATGGAATGATGGAATAGGACCTCGGTCCGATTTTGCTGGTCTTTTACTTTTGGACCCGAGGTAATGGTCAATAGAGACGGACGGGGGCATTCGTACTGCGGCGACAGAGGTGAAATTCTTGGACCGCCGCAAGACGAACAACAGCGAAGGCATTTGCCAAGAATGTTTTCCTTGATCAAGAACGAAAGTTAGAGGTTCGAAGGCGATCAGATACCGCCCTAGTTCTAACCATAAACGATGCCAACCAGCAATCCGTCGGAGTTACTCCAATGACTCGACGGGCAGCTTCCGGGAAACCAAAGTCTTTGGGTTCCGGGGGAAGTATGGTTGCAAAGCTGAAACTTAAAGGAATTGACGGAAGGGCACCACCAGGAGTGGAGCCTGCGGCTTAATTTGACTCAACACGGGAAACCTCACCAGGCCCGGACACTGGAAGGATTGACAGATTGAGAGCTCTTTCTTGATTCGGTGGGTGGTGGTGCATGGCCGTTCTTAGTTGGTGGAGCGATTTGTCTGGTTAATTCCGATAACGAACGAGACTCTAGCCTGCTAAATAGGTGACGGGTTTTATCAATTGAAACCGAAGGGAGTACGGAGGCGTCGGGATCAGGTGGCGGCGATTCGGGTCTCGGTGGGACTGGTTCCTTTAGTGAGGCAATCTCTCGGCTTGGTTTCGTTGTGCTCTGTTCGTCGGGTGTACGGCCTTCACGGGTTGGTTGCCTGGCGGATGAGGTATGGCGGGGCTTTGTCGGGAATGTCTCGCGGGGGCTGGCTCTATTGTTATTCGGTCGTCGTCATCCCCGGCGATACCTTCTGCTCTCGCGTCCGTCACGCAGTCTTCTTAGAGGGACAAGCGGCGTCCAGCCGCGTGACAGTGAGCAATAACAGGTCTGTGATGCCCTTAGATGTCCTGGGCCGCACGCGCGCTACACTGAAGGAATCAGCGTGTTTCACTCTCCCTGTCCGAAAGGACCGGGTAACCGCTGAACCTCCTTCGTGGTTGGGATTGGGGACTGCAATGATCCCCATGAACCAGGAATCCCTAGTAGGCGCGGGTCACTAGCCCGCGTCGATTACGTCCCTGCCCTTTGTACACACCGCCCGTCGCTACTACCGATTGAATGATTTAGTGAGGCCTTCGGACGGGCTTGTCGGGGTGCCGTCGAGTGGGGAGCAATCTCTGCCCGTGCGGTGCCTACCAACGGCGAGACTGAAAGATGGTCGAACTTGATCCTTTAGAGGAAGTAAAAGTCGTAACAAGGTTTCCGTAGGTGAACCTGCGGAAGGATCATAAACGAACAAGACAAATGTTTTGCGCATATGGCTTTGGTTGAGCACGAAACAACTAAAAGTTGCAAAACAAAAAAACCCCATCAAAAGTCTTTCGGCGTAAGACATCGTATGAACTATGTGTGGGTTGACGGAAGAAAATCATTTATTTTGAACGGGTATCAGGCGCTCTGATGCGCGGTGGTTTAAAGCGGATTCGCCTTTTCAAATTGATTTTTCTTTCCTCTCGGCTCAAAAAAAAACACAAAGTCTTTCGATTTGGTCTATGGCCGTGAGCAAATTCTTCCTGCTTCGATGGTGAATGTCTCTATAGATTCATTCGACCTTTAGCGGCGCTCACAGTGTTGACGTTAGTAGAGTGAAGAATACGATAGCCCGCCTGGGCCGCGAGTACCGAAGGAACAATAAAGGAGATTTTATAAAGTCTTAGTCCCTAAATCAAACACTTTGAAAAATAAAAACTCGGTGGATGGAGAGTCGGAAAAAAAAAAAACATCAAGATTTTGAACGGGTATCAGGCGCTCTGATGCGCGGTGGTTTAAAGCGGATACGCCCAATCGAAATTGTTTTTTTTTGTTTCTCTCTTCGTCTTCGGGATTTTTTGATTCTCGGTGGGGGACGAAAGTGTGAGACTTTACTCTGGACGTTCTTTTCGGGCGTAGATACTCGTGGTTGCGTGCGTGTGCGTCGTATAGACTAACACTCCAAAGCCCGACACTATGCCGTTGAAAACCGAATGTTTTTTAAGCTTGCCCTTCGCCCTCTCGATGAAGTAGGAAGAATTCAAAATCACAATAACACACTAAACCCAAATTCTAGTACGAGTGTTTATCGGAACATTTTCTTTCTGGCTTTCTTTCTCCGCCCTCGCATTCATTTGCTTGGGCGGGTTGGAGAAAAAGAGAGAAGAAAACGAATATGTCGTTTTATATACGACCCTGAACGGTGGATCACTAGGCTCGTGGATCGATGAAGAGCGCAGCAAAGTGCGCTAATCCATGCGAACTGCAGAACACATGGAGCATCGAAATCTTGAACGTAAATGGCGGCCCAGCTTCTCGCTCGGGCCACATCTGACTGAGGGTCGGTCGAATGATGAACGAACAGAGATTTTTTCAGTCTTGGTTTTGCATGTTGGGTCGCGGCGAGATTTATTTTTCACCCGGCCTGACCGCATAAAAGCTCCCGAATCTCTAACGTCTGGGTGCCGCGCGACTTAAGTGTCCGCGATGCCTCAAATACAAAAAAGGGGGAAAAATAAAAGAAGGTTCGCCCTGTTTTGTTTTTTTCCTCTCTATTCAAAAGAAACCTTTTTCGATGGCAAAACAGATGGGAAATTTTTGAGCCAACTCAAAAAAAAATTTTAGAAATAAACACATCTTCTCGAACAAGGTGTCGGCTGCGTGTGCGCGATATACCGCTTCAACGCGAGTTTAGTTGTGTGTGTGCGCCGGGCGTGTCGAAGTGTCGACCACCGCGAATTATCACTCACTCTAACCGCTCGTTATGCAAGCTTGGTTCGCGCACGACGCGTTGTTTCAATACAAAAAGCCGCAGGACGCCCTGTCACTTTTCGTAAATTAATTTTTGCGAATAACGAGAGACTCGCTTTATTTCGAAAAAAAAAAATTTGAACCGGCAATTATTCAATCTTTCCCGGCTTTAAAACGCCAAAGTCTGCCGAGCTAGATAAAGTGTTGTCTCCTTTTGAAAACAAACAATTCATTCTGACCTCAGTTTAGATGAGACTACCCGCTGAACTTAAGCATATCAGTAAGCGGAGGAAAAGAAACTAACAAGGATTCCCTTAGTAGCGGCGAGCGAACAGGGATGAGCCCAGCACCGAACCTCGCGCCCGGTTGAGCGGGTGCCGAGGAATGTGGTGTTCGGGAGGATCGTGCGCGTCTGTCCGGTATCTATCGTCCAAGTCTCCATGAACGGGGCGAGCAACCCACAGAGGGTGTCAGGCCCGTAGATAAGACGAGCCGAGACCGTGCATCGGATCCCTTCCCAAGAGTCGGGTTGCTTGAGCGTGCAGCCCTAAGCGGGAGGTAAACTCCTTCTAAGGCTAAATATCGCCACGAGACCGATAGCGAACAAGTACCGCGAGGGAAAGTTGAAAAGAACTTTGAAGAGAGAGTTCAAGAGTGCGTGAAACCGTTCAGGGGGTTAAACGGGTGGGCCCTCGAAGGTCGAACAAGTCCCCGCTCCCGGCACTTGGTTGTATGCCCTTAACGCTGCATGGAGACTGCCTGAATTGGCGGCTCTCTTGCATAAGTCGTTCTGCGATCGCAATAGCCACGCCAAGGTCCGCAAGTGGGGGGCCTAGTAGGACTCCGCGACCGACTGGGTGTCTGTTACACGGGGCGTCCGTTAGCGAGTTTCGTGGTTACCTTCGCGGGTGCCGCGATGACGAGCGCGGCGTTTCCCAACAGTACTGCCCGGTCGTGACCTGTCTCCTCCCGGGAGGTGTCGTAGCTTTTTTTTGTAAAAGAGAAAAAGTTGCGGTGCTCAACCTGTGGAGGCCCAGAGCGGAGAGTAGAAGTCGGGTCCCACCCGACCCGTCTTGAAACACGGACCAAGGAGTCTAACATGTGCGCAAGTCGTCGAGAAATTATCAAACTAAACTCGCGAGGCGCAATGAAAGTGAAGCGGCCCCGATGAGGGTGCATC
>NW_025804903.1:0-7500 GCF_021234035.1 Daphnia pulicaria | reverse complement strand
ATTTCCAAGACCGGTTTTTGGTGGAGACCGGTCGGTAGTTGAGCGGGCGGCCCGGCCTGAGCTCAGGTGAATGTCCGGCAAAATTTCGGAAATCAACTTTTTCGTACAGTTACTGCCCGGAACATCCACTACTTTCCTATATAGGGAAGAGGTTGTCGAAAATGAAAATTGAAAAAATTTTCTAAGTCCGAAAAATTGAAAAATTTTTCTAAGTCCCGACGACGGATAGTGAAGCTATAGGCGGCACTGGGACGAGCAAAGACGGCTAAAAATGGCGAGAAAGAGCGAAAGAAAAAAGTTGGAAAAAATTTCTAAGTCCTAAAATTTCCAAGACCGGTTTTTGGTGGTGACCGGTCGGCGGGTGTGATGGTAAGCCCCGCCTGAGCTCTGGTGAAAGCCCGGCAAAATTTCGGAAATCAACTTTTTCGTACAGTTACTGCCCGGAACATCCACTACTTTCCTATATAGGGAAGAGGTTGTCGAGAAAGAAAAAAGTTGAAAAATTTTCTAAGTCCGAAAATTTCCAAGACCGGTTTTTGGTGGTGACCGGGCGGCAGTTGAGCGGGCGGCCCGGCCTGAGCTCAGGTGAAAGTCCGGCAAAAATTCGGAAATCGACTTTTTCGTACAGTTACTGCCCGGAACATCCACTACTTTCCTATATAGGGAAGAGGTTGTCGAAAAAAAGAAAGTTGAAAAATTTTCTAAGTCCGAAAAATTGAAAAATTTTTCTAAGTCCCGACGACGTGGTAGTGACGTGGTTGGCGGGACTTGGACGTATAAAGGCCGATGAAAAAAAATGGAAATGGAAATGAAAATTTCTCGATTTCCGACGACGGTGTTTGGCAACGACTCTCTCGCCCGGCCACTGGTCGGCGCGAGAGAGGAGTGAGCGAGACCCGTCGATTCGAAAAGAGAAGCCGTCACACCGTCGAGGCGTGGCGGCTCTCAAGTGGGTTGGTCGGGCGTGTCGTGATGACTCGCGACCGTAAAAAATTCCCACTCAAATTCTCCCATTTCCGACGACGGTGTTTGGCAACGACTCTCTCGCCCGGCCTCTGGTCGGCGCGAGAGAGGAGTGAGCGAGACCCGTCGATTCGAAAAAAAGCCGTCACACCGTCGAGGCGTGGCGGCTCTCAAATGGGTTGGTCGGGCGTGTCGTGATGACTTGCGACCGTAAAAAATTCCCACTCGTCGAAAATTTTCTAAGTCCCAACTTTGAAAACGACGGTTCCTGAAAGTCGGCTGGCGGTTGGATGGGGCAATGTCCCCGTCCAATCGCTAAAAATGAGCCGGAAAACGGAGACATTATGCGGCGGAACATTAGTGGTTTTCCTTAGTATAGAAGAGGTCTCGATTCCTAAACTCGGAAAAATTTTCAGAGTCCCAAAAATTTTCGAAGTGTCGAATAGTTTGGTTTCTCGAATTGAAAATTTTTTTCAAATTTGCGACATTACGACAAGCAGCGATTGTAAAGCCCGGTCCAAATTTTTCAAACGAGTCTTACTTCTTGTTAGTCCGCCTGGCCGATACCAAAGAATGGCCGACCGTCGACTATCGGGCGAATAGACGGGTGAAAGAAATAAAGTCGAAGCCGGTGGTTGGATAGATATCGAAGGGAAGGCGAAAGAGGCGAAAAGGAAAGCGCGAAATTTCTTTAGTAGCTTCGACGCAAAAACTTTGGTATCGACGGGGAGCTTTGGGAAATGAAACGAAGACGCAGAATGGGAAGTTGTCCGGTTCGGCGTTAGTTGTAGTTTCATTTCCACCGTAGCTGAGCTCCTTTCCGCCCGCCACTTCACATGATTTTAGTTTCGATTCCGTTCGATCGCGCTTGCACTGTCTTTGTTTTTTTTTCACTGCTTGGATCGCGGCTTTGCTCTAACCAGTTTAGCCCCATGCGATCAAAAAGTCTTAAAAAAAAAAAACCGTTGAACGGAGACGAACTCGATGAGCTGTCGGTGTGTGAAATATCATTCCTTCGGTAAAACCGTTTTCGAAATTTCCGATGGTCGGTATATGTAAAAATATATCCGAACCGCGATGTGGACGGGAATTCAAACGCCCGCTTCACCGATTGGTGCGACAGCTGAGAAGCTCGTCACTCGATCCAACGACTCTTGGTCGAAAAGTTCAGAAGAGGTGCGCGCGTCAAACATTTTTTTGGTTTCGGACGTTTCGTTTCTTCGGCACGTGTGGTTTGTCTGTGGCCGTCTGTGAGAGAAATCGGACGCTTGTTCTTTGTTATTTTACCGTAACAAGACAAGACGGGAAAGATTCTTTCTTCCAAACTTACGGCATCATAACCATCAGCGTTTACCGTCAGCGACGATACGGAAGAGAAAAGAAAATGGTGCGCGTCTTTTCACTTTTTGACACCGTATCAAAAAAAAATTACCGTTCAGGCGGAAATGTGTGTGTGTGTGTGTGAGCCGAGAGATAAAAAATAAAAAAGCCACCAAACAGAACGCTTTCAAATTATTTCGTGCGGCGTGCGCATATTTCACATTTTGCCGTTTGACGGAAGCTCGTTGTGTGGAACACAGAAGTGGAGATGGACGGAGTTGAAGGGGGGCGAAGACGGCCCGGTCGGACAAAGTCAAGAGATTGAAATATACGAGAGAATTGGGTGGAAGTGATGGCAAATCTATAAAATTCAAAAATCGGATGAGATGCGAGGACCGCAAAATGTGGCGTCGACTCTGACTCTCTTTTACTACGAACTTCCCTTCGACGGAAGATATCGAGAGCTGAGCTGAGCGCCCGCTGAGTATGGCCGGCGTAATTACAAACGAGTTACGGTTGGAGCTATATCGATTGTACGTATCCCGAACGTTCATCGAACAAGCCAGATCAACTCGGCGCCCGGTAAGATGTACGCTCAGTTATGGCCATGACACACGAAGGGAGAATTCAAACGGCTGTGAGTGTACGGCCCGCCCGGAGTTGTGTGTAGGCAGTGACCTCTCAAGAAAAAACGTAAAAAATTTTTTTTTGACAGTCACCGGTCTGCGACAAGTAATCAGTACGAAACTTGGGTGCAATGCAAAAAACATTTTGAGAATCCTTGCTTGACAACAACGAATCTAACACGATAAAAAAAAACGATCCCCATCGGTGTACCGCTTGCTTTTCTCGCGCTTCGGCGCAGAATCGCTTATTCAGCTGCCCTTGGAATATGTTCGTTTCGTGCATACTTGATCTCGGTCATTCTTCGGTGAACTCTTAAAGAATTGCGCACTTTTATAGGGGTAGTCTGGTTGCTTGTCTCGACTTGAAATGATTTGTTTTTTTCCGCCCATGACTTTCTATACGATGCCTCTATGCTGGCCTCTGACCGCGGTTGTTCCGAGTTTTCTCTTTCTCTTCGAAAGTCTTTGCGGAAAATTCTGCCTCGTGTGACCGTTGAGCGGTGAGGTGTGTGTGTGTGTGTGTGTCGTGCGGGGTGATGCGAGAGTGTGCCTCGGCGGTGGAAAAATAAAAATAAAACTCTGAGCCCACAAAAATTTAAAAGATGTATGCTTGTCAGCTTAGTAAAGCAGGCTTGACTTATGAGCATACAGCACGCCACATATGACCGTCGAAAACCGTAATACGGGAAAAAAAGTTGATGAATATATCAAGACCGGTCGAATGAATCCGATTCACTTTGGGCTCATAGACCGTTGAATGGTCTTTGACTTTGGAAATTGAAATGAAAAAAATCCAACAAACGGATCGGATCGGTGTTTCTCTTCACTGGGACTCGCTGTGACACGCCAGGCGTTGCGATCAAAAATTTTAGTTTCCGAAGAAAAAGAAAAAAAACGAAAAACGTGTTGATTTGGTGTGTGTTTGGTGATGCGTGGGCGAAATAAAAACCCGCAACTCGCCGGATGCATATCAAACAAACATACACGAAATACCTGGTTGATCCTGCCAGTAGCATATGCTTGTCTCAAAGATTAAGCCATGCATGTCTAAGTACAAGCCGCTAGACGGCGAAACCGCGAATGGCTCAATAAATCAGTTATGGTTCCTTAGATCCACTCCATCCTACTTGGATAACTGTGGTAATTCTAGAGCTAATACATGCACTCGAGCCTCGACTGCGGGCTTTCGGGCTCGCAGAAGAGGTGCTTTTATTAGATCAAAACCAGTCGGGGCCGGGCTTTCGGGCTCGCGCACCGTACCAATTTTGGTGACTCTGGATAACTTCACGCCGATCGCACGGCCTTCGCGCCGGCGACGTATCTTTCAAATGTCTGCCTTATCAACTGTCGATGGTAGGTTACGCGCCTACCATGGTTGCAACGGGTAACGGGGAATCGGGGTTCGATTCCGGAGAGGGAGCCTGAGAAACGGCTACCACATCCAAGGAAGGCAGCAGGCGCGCAAATTACCCACTCCCGGCACGGGGAGGTAGTGACGAAAAATAACGATACGGGACTCTTCCGAGGCCCCGTGATTGGAATGAGTACACTTTAAATCCTTTAACGAGGAACCATTGGAGGGCAAGTCTGGTGCCAGCAGCCGCGGTAACTCCAGCTCCAATAGCGTATATTAAAGTTGTTGCGGTTAAAAAGCTCGTAGTCGGATGTCTGTCTTCGGCCGGGCGGCGCCGCTCTGAATCAAGGGTGTTGCGTTTCACGCTCTGGGAGCCCGGGTGTCAAAGCCCGACTCTCTTCACGGTCGGACAACATCGCCGGAGTGGTGGTCGGTGCGTCGTTGTTGTATCTGCGGCCAGAGTTGGAAAGTTCTTTCGGGTTCTTTTTTAAATTTTGGTCGTAGTTGACTCGATTCGCTCCACCCAGTCAATCGTTCGGGGTGCCCTTCACCGGGTGTCTCGGGCGGCCGGCAACGTTTACTTTGAACAAATTAGAGTGCTCAAAGCAGGTGTATCCCAACGCCTGAATATCGCAGCATGGAATGATGGAATAGGACCTCGGTCCGATTTTGCTGGTCTTTTACTTTTGGACCCGAGGTAATGGTCAATAGAGACGGACGGGGGCATTCGTACTGCGGCGACAGAGGTGAAATTCTTGGACCGCCGCAAGACGAACAACAGCGAAGGCATTTGCCAAGAATGTTTTCCTTGATCAAGAACGAAAGTTAGAGGTTCGAAGGCGATCAGATACCGCCCTAGTTCTAACCATAAACGATGCCAACCAGCAATCCGTCGGAGTTACTCCAATGACTCGACGGGCAGCTTCCGGGAAACCAAAGTCTTTGGGTTCCGGGGGAAGTATGGTTGCAAAGCTGAAACTTAAAGGAATTGACGGAAGGGCACCACCAGGAGTGGAGCCTGCGGCTTAATTTGACTCAACACGGGAAACCTCACCAGGCCCGGACACTGGAAGGATTGACAGATTGAGAGCTCTTTCTTGATTCGGTGGGTGGTGGTGCATGGCCGTTCTTAGTTGGTGGAGCGATTTGTCTGGTTAATTCCGATAACGAACGAGACTCTAGCCTGCTAAATAGGTGACGGGTTTTATCAATTGAAACCGAAGGGAGTACGGAGGCGTCGGGATCAGGTGGCGGCGATTCGGGTCTCGGTGGGACTGGTTCCTTTAGTGAGGCAATCTCTCGGCTTGGTTTCGTTGTGCTCTGTTCGTCGGGTGTACGGCCTTCACGGGTTGGTTGCCTGGCGGATGAGGTATGGCGGGGCTTTGTCGGGAATGTCTCGCGGGGGCTGGCTCTATTGTTATTCGGTCGTCGTCATCCCCGGCGATACCTTCTGCTCTCGCGTCCGTCACGCAGTCTTCTTAGAGGGACAAGCGGCGTCCAGCCGCGTGACAGTGAGCAATAACAGGTCTGTGATGCCCTTAGATGTCCTGGGCCGCACGCGCGCTACACTGAAGGAATCAGCGTGTTTCACTCTCCCTGTCCGAAAGGACCGGGTAACCGCTGAACCTCCTTCGTGGTTGGGATTGGGGACTGCAATGATCCCCATGAACCAGGAATCCCTAGTAGGCGCGGGTCACTAGCCCGCGTCGATTACGTCCCTGCCCTTTGTACACACCGCCCGTCGCTACTACCGATTGAATGATTTAGTGAGGCCTTCGGACGGGCTTGTCGGGGTGCCGTCGAGTGGGGAGCAATCTCTGCCCGTGCGGTGCCTACCAACGGCGAGACTGAAAGATGGTCGAACTTGATCCTTTAGAGGAAGTAAAAGTCGTAACAAGGTTTCCGTAGGTGAACCTGCGGAAGGATCATAAACGAACAAGACAAATGTTTTGCGCATATGGCTTTGGTTGAGCACGAAACAACTAAAAGTTGCAAAACAAAAAAACCCCATCAAAAGTCTTTCGGCGTAAGACATCGTATGAACTATGTGTGGGTTGACGGAAGAAAATCATTTATTTTGAACGGGTATCAGGCGCTCTGATGCGCGGTGGTTTAAAGCGGATTCGCCTTTTCAAATTGATTTTTCTTTCCTCTCGGCTCAAAAAAAAACACAAAGTCTTTCGATTTGGTCTATGGCCGTGAGCAAATTCTTCCTGCTTCGATGGTGAATGTCTCTATAGATTCATTCGACCTTTAGCGGCGCTCACAGTGTTGACGTTAGTAGAGTGAAGAATACGATAGCCCGCCTGGGCCGCGAGTACCGAAGGAACAATAAAGGAGATTTTATAAAGTCTTAGTCCCTAAATCAAACACTTTGAAAAATAAAAACTCGGTGGATGGAGAGTCGGAAAAAAAAAAAACATCAAGATTTTGAACGGGTATCAGGCGCTCTGATGCGCGGTGGTTTAAAGCGGATACGCCCAATCGAAATTGTTTTTTTTTGTTTCTCTCTTCGTCTTCGGGATTTTTTGATTCTCGGTGGGGGACGAAAGTGTGAGACTTTACTCTGGACGTTCTTTTCGGGCGTAGATACTCGTGGTTGCGTGCGTGTGCGTCGTATAGACTAACACTCCAAAGCCCGACACTATGCCGTTGAAAACCGAATGTTTTTTAAGCTTGCCCTTCGCCCTCTCGATGAAGTAGGAAGAATTCAAAATCACAATAACACACTAAACCCAAATTCTAGTACGAGTGTTTATCGGAACATTTTCTTTCTGGCTTTCTTTCTCCGCCCTCGCATTCATCTTGCTTGGGCGGGTTGGAGAAAAAGAGAGAAGAAAACGAATATGTCGTTTTATATACGACCCTGAACGGTGGATCACTAGGCTCGTGGATCGATGAAGAGCGCAGCAAAGTGCGCTAATCCATGCGAACTGCAGAACACATGGAGCATCGAAATCTTGAACGTAAATGGCGGCCCAGCTTCTCGCTCGGGCCACATCTGACTGAGGGTCGGTCGAATGATGAACGAACAGAGATTTTTTCAGTCTTGGTTTTGCATGTTGGGTCGCGGCGAGATTTATTTTTCACCCGGCCTGACCGCATAAAAGCTCCCGAATCTCTAACGTCTGGGTGCCGCGCGACTTAAGTGTCCGCGATGCCTCAAATACAAAAAAGGGGGAAAAATAAAAGAAGGTTCGCCCTGTTTTGTTTTTTTCCTCTCTATTCAAAAGAAAC
>NW_025804902.1:22500-24078 GCF_021234035.1 Daphnia pulicaria | reverse complement strand
TAACAAGAAGTAAGACTCGTTTGAAAAATTTGGACCGGGCTTTACAATCGCTGCTTGTCGTAATGTCGCAAATTTGAAAAAAATTTTCAATTCGAGAAACCAAACTATTCGACACTTCGAAAATTTTTGGGACTCTGAAAATTTTTCCGAGTTTAGGAATCGAGACCTCTTCTATACTAAGGAAAACCACTAATGTTCCGCCGCATAATGTCTCCGTTTTCCGGCTCATTTTTAGCGATTGGACGGGGACATTGCCCCATCCAACCGCCAGCCGACTTTCAGGAACCGTCGTTTTCAAAGTTGGGACTTAGAAAATTTTCGACGAGTGGGAATTTTTTACGGTCGCAAGTCATCACGACACGCCCGACCAACCCATTTGAGAGCCGCCACGCCTCGACGGTGTGACGGCTTTTTTTCGAATCGACGGGTCTCGCTCACTCCTCTCTCGCGCCGACCAGAGGCCGGGCGAGAGAGTCGTTGCCAAACACCGTCGTCGGAAATGGGAGAATTTGAGTGGGAATTTTTTACGGTCGCGAGTCATCACGACACGCCCGACCAACCCACTTGAGAGCCGCCACGCCTCGACGGTGTGACGGCTTCTCTTTTCGAATCGACGGGTCTCGCTCACTCCTCTCTCGCGCCGACCAGTGGCCGGGCGAGAGAGTCGTTGCCAAACACCGTCGTCGGAAATCGAGAAATTTTCATTTCCATTTCCATTTTTTTTCATCGGCCTTTATACGTCCAAGTCCCGCCAACCACGTCACTACCACGTCGTCGGGACTTAGAAAAATTTTTCAATTTTTCGGACTTAGAAAATTTTTCAACTTTCTTTTTTTCGACAACCTCTTCCCTATATAGGAAAGTAGTGGATGTTCCGGGCAGTAACTGTACGAAAAAGTCGATTTCCGAATTTTTGCCGGACTTTCACCTGAGCTCAGGCCGGGCCGCCCGCTCAACTGCCGCCCGGTCACCACCAAAAACCGGTCTTGGAAATTTTCGGACTTAGAAAATTTTTCAACTTTTTTCTTTCTCGACAACCTCTTCCCTATATAGGAAAGTAGTGGATGTTCCGGGCAGTAACTGTACGAAAAAGTTGATTTCCGAAATTTTGCCGGGCTTTCACCAGAGCTCAGGCGGGGCTTACCATCACACCCGCCGACCGGTCACCACCAAAAACCGGTCTTGGAAATTTTAGGACTTAGAAATTTTTTCCAACTTTTTTCTTTCGCTCTTTCTCGCCATTTTTAGCCGTCTTTGCTCGTCCCAGTGCCGCCTATAGCTTCACTATCCGTCGTCGGGACTTAGAAAAATTTTTCAATTTTTCGGACTTAGAAAATTTTTTCAATTTTCATTTTCGACAACCTCTTCCCTATATAGGAAAGTAGTGGATGTTCCGGGCAGTAACTGTACGAAAAAGTTGATTTCCGAAATTTTGCCGGACATTCACCTGAGCTCAGGCCGGGCCGCCCGCTCAACTACCGACCGGTCTCCACCAAAAACCGGTCTTGGAAATTTTAGGACTTAGAAATTTTTTCCAACTTTTTTTCTTTCGCTCTTTCTCTCTTTTTCAGCCGCCTT